>NC_091469.1:332002263-332125849 GCF_036971445.1 Narcine bancroftii | reverse complement strand
TTACAAAATATGCTGCCCCACGTGGGATGTGATGGTTAAGTTGTTCCAGACATTGGTGAGGTCAAATTTGGAGTATTGTGTGCAGTTTTGCTCATTGAACTACAGGAAAGATATCAATGCAGTTTAAAGAGAAAAAAGATTTAATGGACTTGAGGAATTAAATTACAGGGAAGTGTAGAAGAATGAGGGGAGATTTGGTAGAGGTAAACAAATTTAAGGTGGGTATAGATAGAGTAAATGCAGTGGTTTTTCCACTGAGCTTTGGTGAGATAGAAAGCAGAGGTTACGGGTGAAAGGGGAAAAGTTCAGGGAGAACATGAGGCTGAAAACTTTCAGAGGGTTGTGGGAATATGGAACAAGGTGCTGCCTGAAGTTGTAGTGAATGCGGGCTCAATTTTAACACTTCAGAAGAATTTGGACAGGTACATGGATGGGAGAGGTATGGAGGGATATGGACTGGATGCAGGTCAGTGGGACTGGGCAGAATAATAGTTCAGCACAGACTGGAAGGGCTGAAAGGCCTGTTTTTCTGTTCAGTAATTTTCTGCGCTCTATTAATAGAGGACTGCATATCGTCTTCCTCTGGGAGTGAAACACTGAAGTCTGTGGACGCTGTGATTGTAGTCAAAATGAAGATGCTGGAGGAACACATCCATCTCGCAGCATCCGTCGGAGGTAGATACAGGTGCTCCCTCTTAAGATGGTCCAACTCATGATTTTTCAACTTATGATGGGTTTGCCGGATCGTAAGTTGAGGAGCACCTGTATATTACTGATGTTTCAGGCCAGAGTCCTTCCTCGCCTCAGGCCTGAAATGTTGGTAATATATGTTTACTGCTATGGAGAGTGTGGGTCTGGTTGAGTTCTTGCACCATTTCATTGTCTTCCTCTGGGTCCTGGGATTTGACCTTTCCATCCAGCACACAGGCACCATATCCCCATTTGCAGGGATCTTGGGCAAGGTTGGAATTTGCTGTCATTTACCAGCAGGCTACTTTCTCACGGAGCTGCGTCATCATCCCGGCCCCTTTGAGCTTTGCACAGGCAAGGTCAGCTGAGGCGTTCCTGTTGACAAGCTTGGACACTGTCATCAGAGCCACTGCAGAGGTTCCCAGAGCAGAGAAGCAAAGTTGGTCGGGACCTTGTGCCTTCTGGTTGGGGGATTTGGTGAAGACGTGTCTGAGTGATTCCACCCCCTTCCCCCAATCTCCTGCCCTGATGTCCGTACACACTTGTGTGCTCTCAGGTAAATCCTCTTGGAAAAGCTCAGATTTGATTAGCTCAGAAATGGAGGCCAAATTATGCTTGTACTCTTTGGCTTGGGTGGGGGAATCCTTTCTCTGCCTCTTCATTTCTCTCCTTGCTCTAACTTTGTCGAGCAGCATTGAGCCATTTGGCCCATCGAGTCTATCCAACCATTTGAATTACAGCTGATGTGTTCTTCCTGTTAACTCTTTTCTCCTGCCTTCTCCCTGTCACCCTTGATTCCCTGACTAAACAAGCACCTATCAGCCTCTGCTTTTAATCTAGCCAATTTATTGGCCTCCACAGCCATCTGTGGCAACATATCCTACAGATTCACCGCTGTCTGGCTGAAGGAATTCCTCATCTCTGTTAAACGGGGCATCCTGCTGTTCTGAGGCTGTGCTCTCTGGTGGTGCTGGGGTGATTTTCCAAATCATTTGATTCACTAGCATGTGATTGAAGACATTTCTCCTCCTCTCTCGAAGCGCAGGGTTCCCCTGCTGATCCACATGGACTGACCAGTTTGCAACACCGTGGGAGTTGGAGTCTGCAGACTGGGTTTGGATCACGTCATTCCGGACCCACTTACTGACTGATGAGATGCCCTCCTGCTGACTGGCTCCCCCCTCACCTACCTCCCCAACAGTCCTCCATGCACTGCTTGAATCTGTGCCCTTTCAATCAGGGTCAGGAGATGGGGGCTGGGTGAGAAGCCATCCCCCAACCCCCTCTCAGCCATCCCTCATCCCCCCGCTCCCGACCTCCGCCCCCGTCCCCGCTTCCGACCTCTGCCCCCCGCTCCCGACCTCTGCCCCCCGCTCCCGACCTCCGCCCCCCGCTCCTGACCTCCGCCCCCCGCTCCTGACCTCCGCCCCCCGCTCCTGACCTCCGCCCCCGCTCCTGACCTCCGCCCCCCCGCTCCCGACCTCCGCCCCCCCGCTCCCGACCTCCGCCCCCCCGCTCCCGACCTCCGCCCCCCCGCTCCCGACCTCCGCCCCCCCCGCTCCCGACCTCCGCCCCCCCGCTCCCGACCTCCGCCCCCCCGCTCCCGACCTCCGCCCCCCCGCTCCCGACCTCCGCCCCCCCGCTCCCGACCTCCGCCCCCCCGCTCCCGACCTCCGCCCCCCGCTCCCGACCTCCGCCCCCCCGCCTCCCGACCTCCGCCCCCCCGCTCCCGACCTCCGCCCCCCCGCTCCCGACCTCCGCCCCCCCGCTCCCGACCTCCGCCCCCCCCGCTCCCGACCTCCGCCCCCCCGCTCCCGACCTCCGCCCCCCCGCTCCCGACCTCCGCCCCCCCGCTCCCGACCTCCGCCCCCCCGCTCCCGACCTCCGCCCCCCCGCTCCCGACCTCCGCACCCCCGCTCCCGACCTCCGCCCCCCTGCTCCCGACCTCCGCCCCCCTGCTCCCGACCTCCGCCCCCCCGCTCCCGACCTCCGCCCCCCCGCTCCCGACCTCCGCCCCCCCGCTCCCGACCTCCGCCCCCCCGCTCCCGACCTCCGCCCCCCGCTCCCGACCTCCGCCCCCCGCTCCCGACCTCCGCCCCCCGCTCCCGACCTCCGCCCCCCGCTCCCGACCTCCGCCCCCCGCTCCCGACCTCCGCCCCCCGCTCCCGACCTCCGCCCCCCGCTCCCGACCTCCGCCCCCCGCTCCCGACCTCCGCCCCCCGCTCCCGACCTCCGCCCCCCGCTCCCGACCTCCGCCCCCCGCTCCCGACCTCCGCCCCCCCCCGCTCCCGACCTCCGCCCCCGCTCCCGACCTCCGCCCCCCGCTCCCGACCTCCGCCACCCCTGCTCCCGACCTCCGCCCCCCGCTCCCGACCTCCGCCCCCCGCTCCCGACCTCCGCCCCCGCTCCCGACCTCCGCCCCCGCTCCCGACCTCCGCCCCCGCTCCCGACCTCCGCCCCCGCTCCCGACCTCCGCCCCCGCTCCCGACCTCCGCCCCCGCTCCCGACCTCCGCCCCCGCTCCCGACCTCCGCCCCAGCTCCCGACCTCCGCCCCCGCTCCCGACCTCCGCCCCCGCTCCCGACCTCCGCCCCCGCTCCCGACCTCCGCCCCCGCTCCCGACCTCCGCCCCCGCTCCCGACCTCCGCCCCCGCTCCCGACCTCCGCCCCCGCTCCCGACCTCCGCCCCCCGCTCCCGACCTCCGACCCCCGCTCCCGACCTCCGACCCCCGCTCCCGACCTCCGCCCCCCGCTCCCGACCTCCGCCCCCCGCTCCCGACCTCCGCCCCCCGAACCCGACCTCCGCCCCCCGCTCCCGACCTCCGCCCCCCCGCTCCCGACCTCCGCCCCCCCGCTCCCGACCTCCGCCCCCCCGCTCCCGACCTCCGCCCCCCCGCTCCCGACCTCCGCCCCCCCGCTCCCGACCTCCGCCCCCCCCGCTCCTGACCCTCGTCCCCACCCCCCTCACCCGACCCCCTTTCCCCCCTAGCACTTCTCACCCAGCCCCCATCTCCCCACCCTGATTGAAAGGGCACAGATTCAGGCAGTGAACAGGAACTGCAGGGGCTGGTGTGGAACAACTGCTGGAAGAGATCACATCTAAACTGTCTGACTTCTGCTACATTCCATGTCCAGCCTTGGTGTTCTGAAGCCACATGCCCTGTGTGCCTGCTGGCCTCCCTCACTCCTCTCCGCGGCAGCACTGTGTGACTTAAAGTGAGCCGAGAAGCGAGCTCACTTTTCAATCCATGGTGTTCTCACAAATAGGGGTCCTCAAATTAAAATTTACATTTTAAAATTTAGACCTGAAGTATGGAAACAGACCATTCTGGCCTTTGAGCCTTTGCTGCCCAGTTACACTCAATTAGCCTACAACCCATTACGTTTTGAAGGGTGGGAGGAAACCAATGCAGAAATGGGGATAATGTGTAAACTCCTGACGGAAAGCATTGGTTTCGAACCCTGCTTGCTGGCACTGTAACAGCTACACTCATTCTGCAGCCCTGATGAAAATCTGCTGTGGAAGCAGCTTTGTGGTTTGTTGGGAAAGATCCTGTGCTGCTTACCATGCAGTTATGTCAACCTTTGAAGAGCGTCTGTTTAAAATTTAGCCCATTCGACCCGTAGATTGCAGCTGAAAAAGGAATTTGTCCCTGTCCTTGGTCAGTCGTCCCCCATGACCTCTTGTGCTGAGTTCCAGCTTGGATTGCTGCCGTTGGGAATCTGCCAGCATCACGGGGTTATGTGCACAAGGGATTGGGATGGCAGAGCCCCATCGCTCCACATTTTGGTGGAGGGCCCACGCCAGCAATACTGGTCACCCTTTACTTCCCCAGAAAGCTGCGTGACCTGCTGGGCTTCTCCAGAATGTCTGTGCACCGCCCTCCCACGTCCTTTTGTCCATTTGTAGTTTTCACACAAAAACTGAGCCAGGATTGCCTCACGTGCATTGCGGGCGAGAGCAGCGCTGAACCACCCTGTCACTGAATAAAATACATTATGCCTCTGCACCTCTTGGTTTTGGAATGTTTCACAATTGAGCAAAATTTTTACTTGCAGGATGCAGTGTGTAGAATATATTTGAACAGATCATTTCCATGTAATAGAATTTTAATTTTTTTTTAACGATGTAGCACAGTAGAAAGCCATTCCATCCATGAAAACCGTGCCGTCCAATTATACCCACATAACCTCCCAACATGGGAGGAAACCAGAGTACCTTGAGCAACCCATACAGATAGTGGTAAACTCCATTACGATAGCAGCGGATAAGAACCAGGGTGGCTGGCACAGTATTATTGTGGCAATTATCTCTACATTAATCATGTCCACAAGTGAATCAAATCGATTGAACGCTGTGCCCTTGGTCCCAAATCAGACGAGTCCACTTCACCATCCTGCCCCCAACTACAGCACGATGCTCAGTGACCCACACTGGCCCACTCTGCCCAACCTGAACTACTCCGATCCTCAGTTAAATAATAACGAAGGGTTTAACAGCTGCACCTTTTATTTCTCTTTTTACATTCCACTCCTCTCTCTGCTCACTCTCCCTGTCTCTATCACCCACACTCCCTGTCTCTGTAACCCCCCCAACCCTCCCTGTCTCTGTCACCCCCCCAACCCTCCCTGTCTCTGTCAACCCCAACCCTCCCTGTCTCTGTCACCCCCCCATCCTCCCTGTCTGTCACCCCAACCCTCCCTGTCTCTGTCACCCCCTCATCCTCCCTGTCTCTGTCACCCCCCCCCACCCCTTTGTCTCTGTCACCCCCCACATCCCTGTCTCTGTAACCCCACCTCCACCCTCCCTGTCTAAAAAAAACCCACATCCTTCCCATCTCTGTAATCCCCTCCAGTCCCTTGGACTCCTCCCTTTATCTGTGAACCCCTCTGTTTCCCTACTCTTCCTGTCTCTATTCAACCCTCTTTCTCTGTAACCCTTCCATTCCTCAGACCCACCTGATCTCTCTAACCTCTCCATTCCCCACACCCTACCCAGCTCTGTAACTCCCACAGGCCCCTACACCCATCCCTTTCTCTGTAACCCCTCCATTGCCCACACCCTTCCCAATCTCTGTCACCCCCTCTAGTCCCTATCCCCATCTGAATCACTGTAATCCCCTCTGGTCCCCAAAACTCTCGCCATCTCTGTAGCATCTCCATCCCCTCCACCCCCCTTTCTCTCTGTAACCCCCTCCTACCTTTATGCCCCTCCCTATCTATATTCCCAGTGCCCCTGCTTATCTCTGTAACCTGTTGTGCCTCACCTCTAATTCTCTCCACCCCTACACATGTAGTGCTCTCCAAATCTCAGATCTTGGTTACTTACTCAGTTTCCCTCTCTCTTTCCCCGTTTAGTTGAACCATTATTGATAATCGTACCGTCAGCTCTGAGATCTAGAATATCGATCAGAGCTGCACAGGAAATGGCCCATGAGTCTGTTCAGAAACTGATGTCCAAATCAAACTGAAATTCTGACAGATATTCCTCCACTCCCTTCATATTCACAGGTCTGTTGGGAAGCCTGTTGAACACTACTGTTGTATCTGCTTCCATCACTACCACTGGCAGTCCATCCAAGGCCCCCTCCACTCTCTGTGTACCCTGGATAAGTATTGAGTTTAGTGTCATACATTGAATATACAGCTGCACCAAAATTCTTAACTGCTGCAGCTGAACAGTTAATTGTGAAGAAAGCTGATAATAGTCAACTGATTGAACGATATTAAAAGTCAATTACTACATCAATTTGATAATAAATATTCACAGTAATCCTTGTGCAAAAGACATGTCTTTGCAACAGTACAGACCAAGACCCTGATCGCTGTTGGAAAGAAACTTTTTTTTTAACCTAGAGGTGTTGGACTTGAGGCTTCTGTACCTTCTGCCCAAAGGGAGAAGAGGTTGTGACCAGGGTGATGGGGGTCCTGGATGATGTCGGCTGCCTTCTTTTTTTTAATTTTTTTATTTTTCACACCATAAACCACATTGACCAAGATACATGCATTTTCCATTTCAAATATATACAGTGTCATTTTCTCTCCCTCCTCCCATCCCACCCTCCCTACCTCCCCCCCATTCATTTGAAGTACAAAATCTAAGATACATTAAACCAGTCAAACAATGTTGTCATTCAATAAAAATAAACAAGAAATTCCACTGAGTCAATTCTTTTCATTTCCTTCTCCTTTTGTTATTTTAGGTGGTAGAGGTTTTCTCTATTGTGTTTCATGTATGGCTCCCATATTTGTTCAAATATTTCAGTATTATTTCTTAAATTATATGTTATTTTTTTCTAATAGAATACATTTATTCATTTCTATATGCCATTGTTGTATTCTCAAATTATCTTCTAATTTCCAGGTTGACATAATACATTTTTTTGCTATGGCTAGAGCTATCTTAACAAATCTCTTTTGTGCACCATCCAAATCAAGTCCAAATTATTTGTTTTTTATGTTACTTAGGAGGAAGATCTCTGGGTTTTTTGGTATATTGTTTTCTGTAATTTTATTTAATATCTGGTTTAGATCTTCCCAAAATTTTTCTACTTTCTCACATGTCCAGATTGCATGAATTGTTGTTCCCATTTCTTTTTTACAACAAAAACATCTATCAGATACTGTTGGGTCCCATTTATTTAACTTTGAGGTGTAATGTATAGCCAGTGTATCCAGTTATATTGTATCATACGTAACCTCGTGTTTATTGTATTTCTCATCGTTCCAGAGCATAACTTCTCCCATGTTTCCTTTTTTATCTTTATATTTAAATCTTGTTCCCATTTTTGTTTAGTTTTCCCATTTGTTTCCTCGTTCTCCTTTTCTTGCAGTTTAATATACATATTTGTTATAAATTTTTTGATTATCATTGTATCTGTAATCACATATTCAAAATTACTTCCCACTGGTAACCTCAGACTGCTTCCTAATTTGTCCTTCAAGTAGGATCTCAGTTGGTAATATGCCAACACTGTATCTTGAGTTATATTATATTTATCCTTCATTTGTTCAAAGGATAATAATCTATTTCCTGAAAAACAATTTTCTATTCTTTTGATCCCTTTTTTCTCCCATTCTCTAAAGGAAAGGTTATCTATTGTAAAAGGGAGTAACTGATTTTGCGTCAGTATTAGAGTTGGTAATTGGTGATTTGTTTTATTCCTTTCTACATGAATCTTCTTCCAAATATTGAGCAGATGATGTAATACTGGAGAACTCCTACGTTGTACCAATTTTTCATCCCATTTACATAATATATGTTCAGGTATCTTTTCCCCTATTTTATCTAGTTCTAATCTAGTCCAATCTGGCTTTTCCCTTGTTTGATAAAAATCTGATAGGTATCTTAATTGTGCGGCTCTATAATAATTTTTAAAGTTTGGCAGTTGTAAGCCTCCTTGTTTATACCATTCTGTTAATTTATCTAGTGCTATCCTCGGTTTCCCCCCTTTCCATAAAAATTTCCTTATTATTTTCTTTAACTCCTTGAAGAATTTCTCTGTCAAGTGTATTGGCAATGCCTGAAATAGGTATAATATCCTTGGGAAAATGTTCATTTTAATACAATTTATCCTTTCTATTAGTGTTAATGGTAAATCTTTCCAATGCTCTAAATCGCCCTGTAATTTTTTCATTAGTGGATAATAATTGAGTTTATATAGATGGCCGTAATTTTTATTTATTTGAATACCTAGGTATCTTATTGCTTACATTTGCCATCTGAATGGTGATTCCTTCTTAAATTTTGAGAAATCCGCATTATTCATTGGCATTGCTTCACTTTTATTTACGTTAATCTTGTAACCCGACATTTCTCCATATTCCTTCAATTTCTTATGTAATTCTTTCCTTGATAATTCTGGTTCTGTTAAGTATACTATAACATCATCTGCAAATAAACTGATTTTATATTCCTTGTCTATTATTTTTATCCCTTTTATTTTATTTTCTGTTCTTATCAATTCTGCTAGTGGTTCTATAGCTAACGCGAACAATAAGGGTGATAGTGGCCATCCCTGCCTTGTTGATCTGCTTAAGTTAAATTGCTTTGATATATATCCATTTACTGTCACTTTCGCCAATGGCCCCTTATATAATGCTTTAATCCAATTAATATACTTCACTGGTAAACTGAATTTTTGCAATACTTTGAATAAATAATTCCATTCTACTCTGTCAAAGGCCTTCTCTGCGTCTAAAGTAACTGCTACTGTTGGCGCTTTACTCCCTTCTACTGCATGAATTAAGTTAATAAATTTACAAATATTGTCTGTTGTCCGTCTTGTCATGATAATGAATATGTATGAGATGTACCGGAAGTCACGTGGTATGAGAGAGAGTTAAGAACACAAGCAAGAGAACAAAGGAAACAGGAAAATAAAGCCACTGAGAAGTTTACCTGATAAAACTTGTGTTTAATGTTTTATTAACTTCACATTTCGGGCCACAAATGTGACATTGGCGACGAGGATGAAAGAAGCTTGAAGAAAATTAAAGACTAAAGAAGATTACAGAGGATTACAGAGAACTTCAAGGTGATAAGAATTTTCTCTTTGACTCAGTACTTTTGGGGCTGGAATATTTCCTCATGGCTGGGGCAGACTTTCTAACACATAGTGGAATTGCTCATTTTGACCCATCGGGTGATGCAAGCACTGTAAGTGTGAAGTGGAAGGCATGGCTGGAAGAATTTGAATCCTACGCCGACAGTGGTGGCCTATTTCTAGATACTGGTACAGTTGAACAAAAAGCGCAGAGAAGTGCGTTACTTCTTTTCACTGCTGGACCCGCAGTTCGGGAAACGTTTAAGACGCTTTTGAATACTGGAAGAAAGGATGAGTACCAGAAAGCGGTAGATGCATTAAATGCACACTATGTAGTGACACCGAATGCTACATTTCAACGCCATTTGTTTTGGAGAACGAGTCAAGAAGATGGCCAGACAATTGCTCAGTATGTGACGAGACTACGCCAGCTAGCTGTTGGATGCAATTACATGCCAGCTGATTTGGACAACCAATTATTGGATCAAGTCGTACAGCACTGCAGATCAGATAAACTCAGAAGACGTCTACTGGAAAGAGGGAGTGTGTTGGAACTCACCGATGCTTTAACCATTGTTGCTGCATTAGAGGCTGTTGAAGGGTAATTTCATACCATGACCCTGAAAGACAACTCAAGCCAGCAAATTAAGAGGCTCTCACATCGCCATAACCAGCCAAGATATACGTTGACACAGGACGTGGAGTGTTATCGATGTGGAAACCGAGGTCACTTTGGAAAAGACCCATATTGCCCGGCCAAAGGCAAAGTTTGCAGAAAGTGTGGAGGTAAGGACCACTTTGCAAAGAAGTGCAAAAGCAAGTCCAATGCAGATCAGAAGAGGAAGAGTACAACTTCCAAAGGCAAAGCCTGGGGGAAAGGAAAGTATCCTGGAAAGAAAGATACCATTCGCCAGATAGACGGTGACGATGATGATACCCAGGAGGAACAGAGTTGTTACCAATTTACGTTGAATGAAGTACATCATGAGAAGGTCCCAGTGATCATTGGTGGAGTGACTCAGGCAGTGACAGTAATGTGATTGATCGACATTTAAGGGAGAAGTTGAAAAGGAAAAAGATCATCTGTACCTCAAAGAAGTGTTCCAAGAAACTGTATCCATACACAGCAACCAAGCCATTGCAGACCATTGGATGTTTTACTGCAACTGTTGAAACTGGAGATAAGTACATGGAAGCAGAGTTTATGGTCATAGAAGAGAGGGGAGAACCATTGCTGAGTAGAAGCACAGCGCAAGACCTGGCAATACTTCATATTGGAGCTTGTGTCAATTCAATTCAGTCATACGAGGATATGAAGCAAGAATTCCCCGCAGTCTTCCAAGGAGTAGGAAAGCTGAAAGGTCGACAATTGAAGCTAGCGGTAGATGAAACAGTCAAACCCAAGGCACAACCAATGCGCCGAACTCCGTTTGGACTTCGTGGGAAAGTCGAAGCCAAAATTAAAGAATTGATCGAACAAGACATTATAGAACCGGTGGAACATTCGACACAATGGGTCAGTCCTGTAGTGATTGTGCCCAAACCAAAGGGTGACATAAGACTATGTGTTGACATGAGAATGGCCAATGAAGCTATAATTAGAGAACGACACCCTATACCAACAGTGGAGGAAATACTTCAAGAACTAACTACCAGCAAGGTATTCTCAAAAATTGATCTGAAATGGGGCTATCATCAATTAGAGCTGGATCCAGATTCCCGAGATGTAACAACATTTGTGACTCACTGTGGATTGTATCGTTACAAGAGACTATCATTTTGAATTAATGCAGCTTCGGAGATCTACCAGTATGAAATCCGTCGAGTGATTCAAGGCATTCCTGGAGTTGCCAACATTTCTGACGACATCATAGTCCATGCACCAACGAAGGAAGAGCATGACAAACGGTTGAGGCGTGTACTATCTAGACTACAGGAGGCAGGCCTTACTGTGAATGGAAACAAGTGCCAGTTCGGTGTGTCAGAAATGGACTTCATGGGACACAGACTTACACGGGAAGGACTAAACCCTGCAGAGGCCAAGGTGAAAGCTATTGCAGATGCACGTGCATCTCAGAACGCAACAGAGGTGAGGAGTTTCCTGGGATTGGTCAATTTTTGTGCCAAGTTCATTCCTAATTTCGCTACAGTGGCAGAACCACTAAGAAAACTAACCAGGAAAGGTGTACCATTTCATTTTGGATCGGAGCAGAAGAAAGCGTTCACAGCGCTGAAGCAAAGCCTGACAGATGCAAAAACTCTTGGATATTACGATCCGGCGGCATCAACCAAAGTCATAGCGGATGCCAGACCGGTTGGTTTGGGAGCCGTGTTGGTCCAGATGCATGATGGAGGACCAAGAATCATTGCCTATGCCAGCAGATCGTTATCAGATGTGGAAAGAAGATACTCTCAGACAGAGAAAGAAGCACTCGGACTTGTATGGGCCTGTGAGAGGTTCCATGCATATTTATACGGCATTGAATTTGAACTCATCACAGATCATAAGCCATTAGAGGTGATCTATGCACCTAGATCCAAACCATGTGCCAGAATAGAGAGATGGGTACTCAGACTACAACCCTACAAATATAAAGTAATCCACATTGCAGGGAAAGCAAACATTGCAGATCTGATGTCCAGATTGGTGAAGGATGGTGGTCCACAATCCAAGTCAGAATTGGGAACAGAAACAGAGAGCTTTGTACGCTTCGTAGCTATTCAGGCGACACCGAAAGCTGTAACTACGAAGGAAGTCGAGAGAGAATCCGAACGTGATCCAGAACTCATGGAAGTAAGAGAATGCATACAGAATGGACAATGGGACAAGTGTACTCACAAGGCTTACATTCCCATTATAGACTAACTTTGTTGCATCGGACAGTGTGTATTAAGAGGTTGCAGATTGGCGATTCCGCAAAGATTGAGACCGAAGAATGTATCCTTAGCGCTTGAAGGACACCTAGGTATTGTTGGTACCAAGCAAAACCTCAGGACCAAGGTATGGTGGCCAGGTTGTGATAAAGACGCAGAGGAATTTGTTAAAACTTGTCACGGATGTCAAATCACAAGTAAGAGTAATCCGCCAGAACCGATCCGGAGTACGCAACTTCCGACAGGACCATGGATTGACGTAGCTATTGATTTTCTTGGACCTTTACCGACGGGTGAATCAATTATGGTAGTGATAGATTACTACAGCAGATATTATGAGTACGTGGTGTTGAAGTCCACAACCACTGAAAAAACAATGCAAGCGTTAGCAGAGATATTCGCAAGATATGGATTACCTGTTACATTATACTCTGACAATGGTCCACAATTCATTTCAGAGACATTTGCGGAATACATGAGGACCACAGGTATCCACCATCATAAAGTAACTCCGAAATGGCCGCAAGCCAACGGGGAAGTAGGGAGACAAAATCAGTCCATTGAAAAACGATTGAGGATTGCAGACGCAGAAGGACAAAATTGGCGAGAAGCATTGCTATCTTATGTGGCTATCTATCGAGCAACGCCTCATGCAACCACTGGAAAAAGTCCTGCAGAAGGATTTTTTGGGAGAAAAATCCGCACAAAAATGCCAGAAATAAAGGAAATCCGAGACGACCAGGAGATGAGGGACCACAATGCTGAAAAGAAAGGTGCAGCAAAGCTGTACACAGACTCGAAACGCGGAGCCAAGTACTCAGACATCATGCCAGGAGATAATGTTCTAGTGAGGCATGAAACTGGTGGTAAGCTAGACACACCTTATTACCATCAACCCTATACTGTCGTATCCAGAAGTGGCAGTCAAGTCTCCGACTGGAGTCCTGTATAAGAGAAATGTATCAGGTGTAAAAAGGTACCAGTCCAGAGATACATCGAGTGAAGAGGTTGAAAGGCCAATACGAGATGCTGAAACTGAGAGACCTGATGATGTTCCAGAGGCAGTTACCAGCACTCCTGATGAAGTGACGAGAGCGCCAGAAACACCCGAAGCCGTGGCGAGCAGTATTTCCGACGCTGAGAGTGAACAACCGAGAAGCGACGACAATATCGCAGGCAGGCCGAAACGAAACCGGAAAGTGCCCAAACGATACGAAGACTTTGTGCCATAGTTTTAATAAGAACTTTGGGACAGTATTTAATCTTGTATCATAAAGTGCATGTATGAGTGCTGTAGGAAGTAAATTTTATGAAGTTGAGTTATGGTATTACCATTAGTTACGATGTTTGTATGTTTCCGAGGGATATTGGTAAGTGAAGGTAAAGTTTATTTCTGATTAAAGGAGGGATGTCATGATAATGAATATGTATGAGATGTACCGGAAGTCACGTGGTATGAGAGAGAGTTAAGAACACAAGCAAGAGAACAAAGGAAACGTGAAAATAAAGCCACTGAGAAGTTTACCTGATAAAACTTGTGTTTAATGTTTTATTAACTTCACATTTCGGGCCACAAATGTGACACGTCTTTTTTTAATAAATCCAGTTTGGTCTAGATTTACCATTTTAGGTACATAATCTGCTAATCTGTTTGCTAATAGTTTAGCTATTATCTTATAATCTGTGTTAAGTAATGATATTGGTCTATATGACGCTGGTGTGAGTGGATCTTTCCTTTGCTTTGGTATTACTGTAATTATTGCTGTTTTACATGAATCTGGTAAGCTTTGTGTTTTGTCAATCTGGTTGATTACTTCCAGGAGGGGAGGAATTAATAAATCTTTAAATGTTTTATAGAATTCTACTGGGAATCTATCCACCCCTGGTGTTTTATTATTTGGTAGTTTTTTTATTATCTCTTGTATTTCCACTATTTCAAATGGTTCTGTTAATTTATTTTGTTCCTCTATTTGTAATTTTGGTAGTTCAATTTTAGTTAAAAATTCATCTATTTTGTCTTTCCCTTCGTTTTCAGTTTGGTATAATTGTTCATAGAATTCTCTAAAGTTTTCATTGATCTCAGTTGGATTATATGTGATTTGTTTGTCTTTTTTCCTTGATGCCAATACTATTTTCTTAGCTTGTTCTGTCTTAAGCTGCCATGCTAGAATTTTGTGCGATCTTTTTTTTCCCCTAGTTCATAATATTTCTGTTTTGTCTTCATTATGTTCTTCTCCACCTTGTATGTTTGTAGTGTTTCATATTTTATTTTTTTATCCACCAATTCTCTTCTTTTAGTTGTGTCTTCCTTCATTGCTAATTCTTTTTCTATATTTACTATTTCCCTTTCCAACTGCTCTGTTTCCTGATTGTAGTCCTTCTTCATCTTGGTTACATAACTTATTATTTGCCCTCTGATGAATGCTTTCATTGCATCCCATAGTATAAACTTATCTTTCACTGATTCCATATTTATTTCAAAGTACATTTTAATTTGTCTTTCAATTAATTCTCTAAAATCCTGCCTTTTAAGTAGCATGGAGTTTAATCTCCATCAATACATTCTTGGAGGGATGTCCTCTAACTCTATTGTCAATATCAAGGGTGAATGGTCCGATAATATTCTAGCTTTATATTCTGTTTTTCTTACTCTATCTTGCATACGAGCTGATAACAGAAATAGGTCTATTCTTGAGTATGTTTTATGTCTACCCGAATAATATGAATATTCCTTTTCCTTTGAGTGTTGTTTCCTCCATATATCCAAAAGTTGCATTTCTTGCATTGATTTAATTATAAATTTGGTTACTGTGTTCTTTCTGTTAATTTTTTTCCCAGTTTTATCCATATTTGAATCCAAATTAAGGTTGAAATCCCCTCCTATTAATATGTTCCCTTGCGTATCTGCTATCTTCAAAAAAATATCTTGCATAAACTTTTGATCTTCTTCGTTAGGTGAATATACATTGAGTAGATTCCAAAACTCCGAATATATCTGACATTTTATCATTACATATCTCCCTGCTGGATCTATTATTTCCTCTTCTATTTTAATTGGTACATTTTTACTGATTAATATAGCTACTCCTCTTGCTTTTGAATTATACGACGCTGCTGTTACATGTCCTACGCAATCTCTCTTTAATTTCTTGTGCTCCAATTCAGTTAAATGTGTTTCTTGCACAAATGCTATATCAATTTTTTCTTTTTTCAGTAAATTTAGCAGTTACTTCCTTTTGATTTGGTTATGTATTCCGTTAATATTTAAAGTCATATAGTTCAACGTAGCCATTTCATACTTTGTTTATCTTCCCTTTCCGTTTCTCCATCATCACCTTTCCTTCTTATCCTTTTCAGCTTTCTTGTTTTGAACACTTTATAAGACAACATTTCTAAAACATCAAACATTTTCCTTATTCTCATATTTAAAACTTCTTTAACCCCATTCTCCCCTCCCCCTCCTGAGTTGCCCTTTATCTCTTGTCAGGCAACCACATCTCCCCTCTCCATTTGGATTTGCGAATTCACTCACAAATGTCAACTGATTTTGCAGTGACCGTAACTTCTCCCCACCTAGCCCCCCCCCCCCGGAAAAGATTTCAATTTTCATATATAACAAAGGTCACTCTTTTAATTCCCTCCTTATTCCCTCTATTCCCTTTCATTCCCTTATTAATTCTTATCTATACTCTATATATTTTCCTCTAAATACGGATACATTCATGTATACACATATATACATACACATCTATATATATACCCATATACACACATACATATAGTTCGTGGTCATTTTTGCTCTCATTACATGTCTTCATCTCTCTGCTTGTTTTGTAGTTGTTCTGCAAATTTTCGTGCTTCCTCTGGATCCGAGAATAGTCTGTTTTGTTGCCCTGGAATAACTATTTTAAGTACCGCTGGGTACTTTAACATAAATTTATATCCTTTTTTCCATAGGATCGTTTTTGCTGTATTGAACTCCTTCCTCTTCTTCAGGAGTTCAAAACTTATGTCTGGATAGAAAAAAATTTTTTGACCTTTGTATTCCAGTGGCTTTTTGTCTTTTATTTTCTTCATTGCTTTCTCCAATATATTTTCTCTTGTTGTATATCTTAAGAATTTTACTAAAATGGATCTTGGTTTTTGCTGCGGTTGTGGTTTCGGGGCTAGTGTTCTATGTGCCCTCTCTATTTCCATTTCTTCCTGTAATTCTTCTTTGGTCTTCCTAGGAGCCTGGGGATCCAATCTTTTATAAATTCTTTCATATTCTTGCCTTCTTCATCTTCCTTAAGGCCCACTATCTTTATATTATTTCTTCTATTATAGTTTTCCATTATATCTATCTTCTGAGCTAACAGCGCATGTGCCTCTTTAACTTTTTTATTAGATTCTTCTAATTTCTCTTTTAAGTCCTCTATTTCCATTTCTACAATTATTTCTCGTTCTTCCACATTATCCACTCTTTTTCCTATCTCTGATATGACCATTTCTATTTTATTCATTTTTTCTTCTGCACTCTTAATTCTTCTTTTTATCTCATTAAATTCTTGTAATTGCCATTATTTCACTGATTCCATATATTCTTTAAAAAAAAATATATCCATTGTCCTGCCTTTCCCTTCTTCTTCCATTTCTCTGTGTTCTTCTTCTTCTTCTTCCTCTGGGTTGGCCATCTGTTGTTTCCTTGTTTTCTTTTTGTTCTCTTCTTTCTTGTTCTCATTGTTTTCTATGTTCTCTCCCTGTTGCTGTGTTGCAGCTGCCACTCTCAGCTGTGGAGATCGACTCTGCAGCTGTTCCCCCCTGCCATCAGCGTGTTTTTTTCATGCGCATGCGGGGTTGCGCACTTTTACTCGGCTCCGCGAGCCATTTTTGTAGTCCCGAGCTCAGGACTTCCACTGACCTTAGGGAGCGGGCTTCTCTCTCCGCGGCGGGCCTCCTCGGACAGGTAAGGCCTTCACCTTCTTCTTCCAAAGTTCTTTCATCTTCTCTTCTTCCCGTTGCTTTTGACTTTTCTCTATTCGCTGCCATTTTCTTTTTGCACCAGCTGTATCTAACGCCGCAAAAAATAAACAGGTCAAAACCAGAACTCTTGTACGAATACTTCAGATGCAGCATGGCGATTGGGACGTTCATGCACACAACCTGGTTGTGTACCAGGAAAGGCCCTTTTGGGAAGAACTAGGCCAAGTCCTGGAGAAAATCATAAGTAAATGATTCCCACAGGACCCAGAGTTGCTCCTGCTGGGAAACATAATGGACATAAAGGCTTACAATGAAGCTATCCAAATTTCAAATCCAATTTGTGTTAATCGCATTGGCAGTGGCCAGGAAGTGCATTGCGGCGACTTAGAAGTCCATCTCTAGTCTTAGTATCGAGCGATGGAACAAGGAAATGCAGAGCTGCGTTCCCTTGGATAAAATGACATAACCTGAGAAACAAATACAGTACCTTTCGTAAGATCTGGCAGCCATACGTGCACTACATAGACGCATGGCAGTGATTGGTTTCCCCGTTCCTTGCTGCTGCTTTCTCTCCTTCGCTCTGATCCCGATCAAGGAAAGTCAGGAATGAATATCGGCCCAGAAGCTGCACACTGAGCTGTGACAATCCCTGCCCCTTATTTATTATTTATTTTCTTAGTGTTAAAGTTTTGTTGTTGGTTGAAGTTTGAGTGAATCGTCTTGTTTTATATGTGGGGGGAGGGGGGGCTGGTAGGGACACGGGCTTGTATATATAGTCATAAAGAAAATGAATATATGTATATATAAATATGAACTGCCGTTGTTGGCAGGACACTGTATAAGCTTGTGTGAAAATATAAATTAAATATTCAAAAAAACACCGGAGAGCCTCCCCATTGGAAAGAAAACCATGGGTGCCAACCTTTTGGAATCTCTCCATGGCAGCGAACCAACAAGGCATTCAGTGGTTGAAGGACCCACTCAGGCTGCTAGAGACGGGCTCTTGGGAACAAGGTATCGGAACCAAGATTTGAAAGGGAGCTGAGGACAAGAAGTGCTCCCGAAGGGCCTCGGGGGCTGGAGGCTTCCTGATCGTGTTGGAGGTTTGGATCTGGAGCTCAGGTTGCCGATGGTTTGAATGGGAGTCTGTGCAGCCGCTGAGGCTATGGGAGCGCTGAAAACGAATCTACGGACACTCAGTGACTTATTATTGGGGCACCCGGCAAGGCTCATGGCGACCTTTTGTTTGCAAGCAAAAGTTGGTTTATCATGCATGTTCCACTTTTTTCACAATAAAAGGAACCTCTTTAATTTTTGAATGTGTTGGCTCCAGGAGAAGTCTTCTGAAATATGGATGTCTGGAAAGACCTGACCCTCTCCACCTCTGCCCCTCGGCCTCTCCTTCATAAAATCAACAATAAGCTCCATGGTTTTGATGACATTGAGGGCAAGGTTGTTGTTCTGGAACCACCCATCCAGGTTCTCCATCCTCATTTCCAGTTATTCGGCCAACAGCGGTGGTGTCAGCAGCGAAGTTATAGATTGGGCATGCAAGCTTGGTTCCAGAGCAGTTATGGGTGAACAGGGAGTGGATCGGGGGACTAAGAACACAACCTTAGGGTTCCTGTGTGCTGATGGCCAGTGAGGGGAAAGGGATGTTGCTGATCCGCACTGATTGGGGTCTGTTGGTTTGGAAGATAACCTTCCATTTTACTCTTAAAAGATCCTATTGTACCTGGCACAACCCCTGTTGCCAACAGTGCATTCCATACACCCACCACTCTCTTTGTGAAGAACATACCTCTTGCATTCCCCTCTGTACTTGCTCCCAAGCAGGCTACAGCTCTGCCCCCTCATGTTAGACATTTCAGCCCCTGGAAAATGCCTCTGGCCATGCACGTGATCAACGCCTGTCATCATCTTCTACACCTCTATTCACAGATGACCTGAACATAGATTTCTCTGGTTTCTGCTACCCTATTCCTTGTTCACCCTCTCTTCCCCATCCCTCTGCCTTCTTCCCTCCAGCTCTCCTCCCCCTTTCCTCCCCATTCACAGAGCCATTCCCCCTCTCCTCGTTTACTTTTGTGCCCTCCCTCCCTTATCCACCCATGACCTCCTGCCTATGGGCCAGTGCTCCTCTCTCTGCCTCTTCCCCCCCCCCCCCCCCCCCACCATTTTCTTCAGGCACCTGCTACATTTTGCTTGTATTTTGATGAAGGACTTGAGCCCGAAACGTTGGTAATGTATCTTTATCTTTGCTCTATAAAGTACGCTGTTTGACTGCAGAGTTTCTCCAGCGCCATATTTTGAACTTCAATCACGGTGTCTGCAGACTTTTGTGTTTTACTCCCTTAATTTAGATAGTCCATGTTTATGTTCCTGACTATAATTTCTACTCTGATATATTAATTGTTTCTTTGTTCCTGTATGACTTATATTCTGGTGCAAATTTGCAAGGTTGGCAGGGTTTTTTTCTTTGGAGAGGTGACTAAATAGAGGTGTATAAGATTTTGATGGGCTTATGAAGGGGGGAAAACAGTCAGCATCCTTTTTTCAGGGTGGTAATGGCAAGTGCTAGAGAACAACTGTTTAAGGTGAGTGGAGAAAAGTTTTGGGGATATGTTACACACATTGTCATGGGTGCCTGGAATGCCACGTCAGGAATAATGATGGAGGCTGGTACAATGGGGATGTTCAAAAGGCAAGAAAAATGGAGAGTTGTGGGCTAGAGTGAGGGAAGTGACAGATAGATGGATCTGTACTGTGCTGAAATGTTCCATGTTCCTAATTTTCAATGGGGAGCTTGGTGACATCATGATGGTATGAGGGACTCTTGACCTGGTGCCCAACAGAAGATCCAACGGGAGAGAGGCGGAGGGATCGCAAGGCTCATGAGATGTTCACAGCGGCTTCCTTTGAGACGAGCAGATGCTTGGGCTCAATTGCCGACGGCCATGAACGCATCCAAACAGGCTCAAGGGTCTGAGTGGCCTCCTCATTACCCGCAATGCAAGGTGAGTTCCACGGTCTCCTGCACTAACTCTACCCTTTTATTTTCTCCACCAGATGTGTGCAACAGTACTGACCTTCCAGAAGTCGAAATCATTAGTCTACTGGAGGAGCAGTTGCCTCATTACAAGCTGAGAGCTGATACAATATATGGTTACGATTATGACGACTGGCTTCATACTCCCCTCATATCTCCGGACGTTAACATCGACCTCACCAATGAACAAATAGAAGAGACACTAAAATATATGTGTAAGTGCCAGATGATTGATGGTATTTATTTTGGCCTGGATGAGATTTGGGATCAGTATAAATTTGAGATTTGGGAAGCTGGAGATAATGGAAGTTCACGAAAATGATTCCTCGAATGAAAGGGTTAACATATGGGAGCGTTTGATGGCTCAGTGACGACTTGCTGGAGTTTGGAAGGATGAAAAATGATCTCATTGAAACTTATTGAATACTGAAAAACCTGGTTAGAGTCGATGTGGAGAGGATGCTTCTATGGTGGGGGACTCTGGGACCAGTGGACACAGCCTCAGATTACAAAAATATCCCTTTAGAACAGAGGAGGAATTTCTTTACCCAGATGAGGATGGTAAACCTGTGAAACGTGTTTCCGTGGACAACTGAAGAGGGTGTCGGTGGGTATATTTGACAGAGTTAGATAGATTATCAGGAAGGAGAATCAAGGGGAGAAGGCAGAAGAATGTGGTCAAAAAACAAGCCATGATGGAATGGTGGGGCAGACTTGATGGGCTAAATGGCCTGATTCCACTCCTTTGACTTGGCTGTGGTTTGATGTATAGTTGGGTGTTGAAGTCTGGAACTTGTCAGGTGAGAGTGGGACATGTAAATTAACTTTATATATTATTCACTGGATTCCCTGAGGTAGATCTTGGGATACTTGGGTTACTTTGATAAACTGATGAATTGAGTTTATTGTCATTCACGTAAATACAGGTGTACCAGCATATTAAAAAAAATGGTGGGGCTGCCGGATCTGCCTTAATGGCAGCGCTGCGGCTAGTGCAGACCTGCAGAGAACAGGGAGCCAAGTATCAGCGCTCCTCCGTGGGCCATCGGCAATGAACTGGCTGTAGAATCCTGCAACCACGGGGTTTGGGCCCAAGATTGCAGTGCATATGATTGGCAGCAGCTATGGGGGGAGGGGGGGGAGATTGCAGACTCCAGGGAAGTGGAAGACTGGCACAGGGCTCCTCCATCTGAGAAGAAACAGAAGAGACTATCCATGGGATGGTGACCACGGCGACGGAGCAGTTAGGATGAAGTACACACAGGCAGGAACTGTTGGTGCCTTGAGGCAAGGTACCCACGTAGGCTGTGGGGGACTGGTCAAGAGACTGGCTGAAGGGGTACCAGAGATGGGGGGGTTGCCAGGAGGGCTGGAAGCTTCCTGATAGTGACAGAGGTGCAGATCTGGAGCTCAGGTTGCCGATGGTTTGGCTTGGACTGTGTGTGGCTGTGGAGCCTGCAGGAGTGCTGGAGGCAAAACCAAGGACATTCAGCGACTCTCTTTTGCTTCCTCTGGCTGTAAGATGCATTGGACAATTTTTGCTAAAAGCGAATATTTGTCTGCTTTACGATAGAAAGGAATTTTGTGTAATATCACATATTCTCTTTTATTAAATGACAGTAAAATAATCTTGAATTTTCTTATTGCTACAAGATACATATTACAAGATCACAACATGCTAAGTCAGAAAAGAGAATATGTATGAGAGATAAATGTTCATGATTACAGTTAGTCTAAGAAAAACTGATTTTAGTGGTGCACAGATCTTTTGGTGGTCTCAGAGTAGATTGGGGTTATGGTACGGGGAACCTGAGTGGCTGTTGGACAAAAACTTTTCTTGAACCTAAAGGTGATTGGCTTCCGGGTTCTGTACCTTCTGCCCGAAGGCAGTTCATTTTCCAGTGTTGTGGTAATTTCATTCCACCCTTGGATATAATTTTGAAGGTTCTGATGCAGTAATACGTGAACAGAATGGACCTCCCATTTTTCATGAGCATGAATAGGCAGTGGAATTCGTACGTGCCTCATCCTCTCCTTTCCCTGAACCGTCTTCTGTCTCACTCCCCCGTCAACTTGTGACTGCCGCTCGTACCAAGGCCACCCATTTCATGGTTTCTTTGGGATGTGGGAGGAAACCGGGACAGCAGGAGGAATCCCACGTGGGCGGTCGCTTGCAAGTTCCGTGCAGAGAGCGCTGGAGGATCGAATCCGGATCAGCTGGTCTGCGAAGCCATTGTACTTGCTCACCAAACTGCATCAAATACTTCTGTTCCTATTTCCAGACAATACAGTGTTATTTGAAAATTGTGTTGTTTTCTCCTAACTAAGCATCAGTATGTAGAAAATAATGTTGCTTATCATCAATTGTTCTACTATGTTTAAATTTCCTTTCACAGATTCTGCAAATATTCAGTGATTTTTAGAGGTGCAGATGTTGCTTCTTGGAGTAATTAGTCTATAATGCTTTGCCTTTTGTGGATGCATTTTGTTTCTGACTGCTCTCTCTACACTGGGTGGCAGTGTTGCCTTGATCTTAAACATGGGTCATTCAACCATCCACCAGGAGATTTTAATATTCACATTTGTTAATTTTGCATTCAATATATGGACATGTTGGGGGAGAAAATGCTGAGAGATAATGTACATGCAGCCCAATGCACGTCATGAAGTTTGTGTGCAGGTGCATCTGTTGACTGCTTAATTCAATCATGGATACCGATCTTTAATGTGAAGCCTGCCATTGGCTTGAGGCAGATTTGATTTGTCTGCTGGTGGGTTATAGTTCAAGTTTATTAACATCTGACTACACAAATACAACACGACAAAACATTGTTTCTCCAGACCATAGTGCACACATATGCAGGCATAATGCACTGCACATAGTAATCACACACATACATATAGATTTTAAAAGAAATATATTTCAATATTTTGGGATAATTTACAGGATACTGTTCATCACTCTTATAGCCTGCCAGTCCTTCTTCCTGATGGTAGTGGGTCAAAGATCCTGTGTGCTGGATGGAAAGGGTCCTCAGAAATTCTTTGAGCCCTTTTTAAGCAACACTCCTGGTGAATGTCATCAATGGAGGAAAGGGAGACCCCAGTGATCTTCTCGGCTGTTTTGCTGATCCTCTGTATTGACTTACGGTCCGAAGGTTTGAAGCTACTGTCCCACGCCATGATGCAGCCAGACAGGACACTCTGAGTTATGTGCCCGTAAAAGGTTATCAAGATGGGGGCCAGTAGCCTTTCCCTCCTCAACTTGCAGGATATGTATGCACTGCTGCACCTTCCTGATTAATTATGAGGCATTGTGAGTCCAGGATAGGTTGTTACATGCACACCAAGGAACTTTGTTCTCTCCACTCTCTCCATAACATCACCCTTGACGTGTAGTGGAGAGAGTCGACCGTCGCCTCCTGAAGTCCAAAGGTGGTGAAAGGGCTCTATGACCGACCGGTGAACAGGGTCTATGCTCGGCACAAACTAGCGACAAGGAGGCAACAGCCCAGTGAGTCCTGTAGAGTTTATATTCAAGCACTAAGGGCAATGGGAAGGGATTGTGCCTGCACAGACAGAACTGCTGCAGACACCACAGACAAACTCATTCGGGATGCCTATGTGGCCGGGGTCCGATCGAATGAGGTGAGGCAGCGCCTGCTAGAGCACGGGGAAGAAAACCTAGAGGACGTGATCCACATCACAGACAATGGAGGATGTGGTCTTAAATATGAACGTGTACTCTCCGGACTGGACCCCACGCTCTGATGTGAGTAGGATGCCCTCCCTATACCCTACTAACCCCCAGCACACCGACGGCCTGTCGGCTGCTGCTACACTGCCCGATGCGACCCCAAAGTGATATTTCTGCGGGAGGGATAAGCACAGCAGGTTCCAGTGCCCGGCGAGAAAAGCCAGGTGCCAAAAGTGCCTTAAAAACGGTCACTTTGCTGTAGTCTGTCGCTCCAAAATGGCCACCATCAAACACAGTGCCTCGTGTGAAGCCCAAACACCACCCTCCCATTCAAACATTTCTTCCTCAGAGCTCTCGTCCAATGAGAGTGAGGGCTTCACCGCGCGGCAGCGCCTGACATCACAGGGCAGATGCAGAGCACAGAAGGTACAACCCACCCTCGCAGCAATGACGTTGGCCTGCTTCACTCTCCCTCACGAAGCAACGCCAGACCAGGCCCCAGCCCCGACCTCAACGGCCACTGCCGACCAGGGTCCCATCGCTGCCATCACCGCTGAGCCCGCCGCCACCATTACTGCTGAGCCCACCACCGCCATCATCCCTGAGCCCACCGCCGACGCTGCCAACCAGGGACCCGCCGCTGTGACCGACGCTACCGACCTGGTACACACCGACGCTGCCGACCCGAGACCCGCCACACCCAACGACACTGCTGACCGGGGACCCACCACCACCGAGGCAGCCGACCAGGTTCCTGCCGCTGCAACCGACGCTGCCGACCAGGGACACGCCGCCGCGACTGACGCTACTGACCCAGTAGCCACTGCCGATGACCGCCCGACTGACCACCCCACTGCCAACAGCAAGCACCGACCCCCAGCACTTACCGTTGGCTGGCTGACAGCCCCCAGCAGGCTGCAGGCAGCAACACCAACTCCTCGATGCTGACTGTTCAGGCCCGACTGTTTCTGTGATATCATCACGCACACGTTGCGTGACATCATCATGCAGGTCTCCACTGTCTATATTACAAGTCTCTGCATCAGTAACCCTCGACCAGGACCTTCCCCATCCCCTCACAAAAGCAATGGAACTGATTAAACTGCATGGACACTATACCAATTGCTTATTTGACTCTGGGTCAACTGACAGTTTTATCCGCCCAGACCTGGCCCACCTTTATGGACTGACTATTCTCCCCACTGCTCAGAGGATCTCATTGGTGACCAGATCGCACTTGACTGGGGTAATGGGGTATTACATGGTGATCCTGAAAGTCCAAGGCATCACGTTCTCAGACTTCAAACTATTAGTCCTTCCCCAACTGTGTGCCCCTGTACTGCTGGGACTGGACTTACAGTGCCAGTTTCGAATCATTTCCCTGCACTTTGGGGGGCTTCATGCTCCACTCTCTGTCTGTAACCACTCCACCCCGGAAGCCTCGTGCCAGCGGCAGCCCGAGCCACCCGCCCCTGCACCCCAGGGCCTCACCTGTAGCCTCTCCACCCTCTGAGTTGCTCTGCCAGCGCTCTTCGCAAACCTCACCCCTGGCTGGAAGCCTGTGGCCACCAAAAGCCGGCAATATAGTTATGAACACAGGAAATTTATCACAAGCAAGGTGCATAGACTGCTGGACAAAGGCATTATCGAACCTAGCTTGAGTCCCTGGAGGGACCAGGTGGTGGTTGTTAAAAACGGGGAGAAGCTGCGGATGGTGGTTGTCTCCAGCCAGACAATCAACCGCATCACGCTTCTGGATGCGTTTGCCCTTCCACGGATCACGGATGTGGTGAATCAGATCACCCAGTACCGCGTATTCTCCACCATTGACTTACGTTTGGCCTATCACCAGCACCCGATCCTCTGAGAAGACCGACCTTTCACAGCCTTCGAAGTGAATGGGCGGCTGTATCAATACCTCAGGGTACCCTTTGGGGTCACAAATGTCGTCGCGGTCTTCCAGCGGGAAATTGACCGGATGGTGGACCAGAACAGGCTAACAGCTACTTTCCCACATCTGGAGAATGTCACCATCTGTGGCCATGACACGGAGGATCATGATGCCAACCTCGAGAAATTTTTTTAGACTGCAATTCGGCTGAACTTGACCTTCAATTTCGACAAGTGTGTCTTCTGGATCACTCAGCCTGCAATTCTAGGTTGCATGATGGAGAACAGGGTGGTAATGCCAGACCCTGATGGACTCATGGATTCCTTCCCCCCCTCCCCCCCCCCCACACTCAGAAGGCACTCAGACGCTGCCTGGGCTTTTACAAAAGAATCAAAGACTTGTTGATCAAAACCAAGGCTTTTATTAACTAGAAGACTGGAGCGTATAATATGTAGGTCAACCAGTCCAGAATTACCTGGTCTGGCTAGGAGCAACCCTTTAAGACCTGCCAGTAGGGGTGGCTACACTCTCAGCCAATCACAGTCATCCTACACTACAATCTGTACATATACACATTGGTGATAGAATCTGTACCATCACTTGCGCTGCTGCACCTTCCTGATTAATTAAGAGGCATTGTGAGTCCAGGATAGGTTGTTACATGCATACCAAGGAGTTTTGTCCTCTCCACTGTCTCTATAACATCACGCTTGACGTGTAGTGGAGAGAGTCGACTGTCGCATCCTGAAGTCCATAACTATCTCCTTTGTCTTGTCCTTGCCTGGGTATACGTTCTAGGGATTTGACACAGAGTTTGAAGAGTGCAGAGGCTCCTGGTTTTGCATATGTAAGGAGAGTTCAGGCTACTGTCTGAAAGTCTTGAGGATGTCTGGTTCAGTTTTTGTGTTCTGGGGCTACTCTTCGCCAAAAGCTCAGTTGACGTGGTTACCTGCTGACTGGATTACGTTTATTATTTTGCCATGTTCAAACTTGGTGAGAGGCAGGTTCAGTCTCATGAGCCCAGTTTTCAAGGAGGGAACAAAAGAAATTGGTGAAGATGAAGTAGAGGATGTGGAGAATATGGATTTTAAAAAGGTTTCGACAAGGTTCCCCATGGGAGGCTCATTCAGAAAGTCATGAGGCGTGGGATCCAAGGAACCTTGGCTGTTTGGGTTTGGAATTGATTTCCTGCAGAAAGCAGAGGGTGGTAGTAAATATTCTGTATAGGGCTGTATTCTGCCTGGAGGTCAGTGACTAGTGGAGTTCTGTGGGGATCTGTTCCTCAACCCCTGCTCTTGGTGACTTTTATGAATGACTTGGGTGAAGAAGTGGAGGGTGGGTCAGTAAGCTTGCAGGTGGCCAAAGGTTTGAGGTAGATCCTGATTCCTCCAGGTGCTCCAGTTTCCTCCCACATTCCAAAGACATATGGGTTACTAGGATAATTGGTAATGTGGGTGCATTTGGGTGGCACAGGCTCGCGGGCCAGAAGATCCTGTTACTGTGCTGTATCTCCAAATTTAAAAAAAATTAAAATTAAAAAGGAAGCAATCTAGCCCCAAGACCATGATGTGCTCCATTGGGAGTACACTGTTGATGTATGATGGACAGGAGGTGGAAAGGTCTCTGTTGTGCTGTTCTATTTGCAAGAACTTGGTTACAATTGATTTCTAAAATAGTGTTCACTTTCTCAATAGTTCTCTCCTTTTTGGTATGCGCTGGTATGTAGATTTAAGGTAATGGACACAACAGCTGGAAGGTAGAAGTGAAATGCGAAAGTCTGCAGACACCGTGGTTGAAGTAAAAACAAAATGCTGGAGAAACTAGGCAGGTCAAACGGTGTACTTTGTTAACAAGGATGAAGATACATAACCAATGTTTCGGGCTTGAGCCCTTCATCAAAGACTTTTTGGAGAAAAGGGTATGGTGGATGGTTGGGTTCTGAGACCCCTCCTCAGGGCCTCCTTAAAACCACTTTGTTTGGCATGCCTTCCACTGGGAATGGTTACTGAGGTAGCCCCACACAGTTGGAGGGGTTGTTCTTCCAATGAAACACAGCATCGGTAACAGCCCATGAGCCTGTGTCGCCCAATTACATCTAATTAACCTAAAATCCCGGTATGTGTCGAAGGCTGAGGGGAAACCAGAACACCCAGAGGAAACCCACACAGACGTGGGGAGAATGTACAAACACCTTACCGACAGTGCTGGATTTGAACCCAGGTCATTTGCGCTAACTGTGCTGCCAAAAATTAACCTTACTCTGACTTAAAAGATCCAACCACAATATTTTGGAGACTTTTATCCTTCCAAGATGAAGTTAAATACAAGTTTATTTGTCACTAAATACCTCGTACGGTGAGAAAGGTTCTTCTGTGAGCAGACTAACAGGTTATCACTAACATTCATACAGCCATCTAAAGAGTACAGTTATAGAGTGCAGAGAGACAATGAAAGGGAAGATCAATTAGCACTAAGCAAGGGCAGCATGAGAGCACTGTTGTGGAGTTCATTCAGGAGCTGAAGGAAGCCTAGGAGGAGGGAGAACAGAGTATGTCTAGGGTGTGACAGGTCCTTCCATGTGTTGACTGTCTTTCCCAGGCAGCGGGCGATATGGATGGAGTCCGTGGAGGGGTGGGAAGTTCGTGTGACGTTCTGAGCTGCATTCACCACCTCTGCAGCTTCTCCTGATCTTAAGCACAGCAGCTCCCAGCCCAAGCTGTGATGCAACTATCAAGTCTGCTTTCACTGGGACACCTATAGAAGTTGTTGCTGGACATGAGGGACCCTTAAAACTTAAACTTTTAAATTGTGCATTCACAGTGTAACACTGCAGTTATTAACTCAGTGACATTTCATTGCGATTGAATTGTGTGCACAAGGGGTTTGGGTACTTCTGAGTATGGTAAGTTTAATCATTAAAATCCTTATCTATTGATTTTATTAGCTACTATGAAAAAGCTAAAAATAGTACTTTGTTTTGTAAGTTAAAGGGAGGCATGACATATTTTGACATAAAAGTGTTCAACCTTTGTAATGCAGATAATTAAGGTGCTGGAAGAACTCAGCAGGTCAGGCAACGTCCATGAACAGCGTTAGGGAGTTGAAGTTCTGGGCCTGAGCCCTTCATGAGGGAGGATCTGCCGAGTCCCTTTTTCCCTGGCATCCACCAAATCCTTGTTGACTCGACTGGGGAGCAGTTTGTCCAGAACATGTGGAACAGTTAGTTGCTCATGTCCTCATCTCTTCCATGTCCAGACGAAATTATCTCATAATTTTGAGATCTCATCCAATAGATTATGCCTCTAACTGTGCTGGCCTCTCTCATGTCTCCATCCGAGTTGACCAGACTGGTGCTAGTGTCCAAGATGAGAGGGCTCACTCACACTTGAAGACAGAGCAGCCATAACTCGGTGGGGTATTATGATGAGCTGCTCGTCACGCACGCACCGAGGTCAGTCTGCTGCACACTTCATCAAGGGGTTGTGTGGAAAACAATTCCTTCAAAAAGAGTCTAAATGATAAGAGTATGGAGGAGTCACGTGATGGAGTAGTGGCCGGTTAGGGAATTCCAGCCCTCTCCAGAAAAGTTAAAAAAAAGCACAAAACACAAAAGTACAAGAGTAAAAATTAAAACAAAGTAAAAATAAAGGAGAGAAGAAAATGGCAGCGAAGAGAGAAAAGTCGAAAACAACAGGAAGAGAAGAAGAAAGAACGTCGGAAGAAGAAGGTGAAGGCCTTACCTGTCCAAGGAGGCCCGCCGCGGAGAGAGAAGCCCGCTCCCGCAGGTCAGTGGAAGTCCCGAGCTCGGGAGTACAAAAATGGCTCGAGGAGCCGAGTAAAAGTGCGCAACCGCGCATGCGCGAGGATTTGCGCATGCGCGATGAGCATGAAAAAAAGCACACTGACGGGAGGGGGGAACAGCTGCGGAGTCGATCTCCACAGCTGAGAGAGACACCTGCAGCACAGCAGCAGTTCCAGAACACAGACAATAACGACAACAAGAAAGAAGAGGGTAAAAAGAAAACAAGGAAACAACAGATGGTCAACCCAGAGGAAGAAGAAGAAGAAGAACAGAAAGAAATGGAAGAAGAAGAGAAAGGCAAGACAATGGATATATCTTTTTTTAAAGAATATATGGAATCAGTGAAAGAATGGCAATTACAAGAATTTAATGAGATAAAAAGAAGAATTAAGAGTGCAGAAGAAAAATGAATAAAATAGAAATGGTCATATCAGAGATAGGAAAAAGAGTGGATAATGTGGAAGAATGAGAAATAATTGTAGAAATGGAAGTAGAGGACTTAAAAGAGAAATTAGAAGAATCTAATAAAAAAGTTAAAGAGGCACATGAGCTGTTAGCTCAGAAGATAGATATAATGGAAAACTATAATAGAAGAAATAATATAAAGATAGTGGGCTTTAAGGAAGATGAAGAAGGCAAGAATATGAAAGAATTTATAAAAGATTGGATCCCCAGGCTCCTAGGAAGACTAGAATTACAGGAAGAAATGGAAATAGAGAAGGCACATAGAACATTACCCCCGAAACCACAACCGCAGCAAAAACCAAGATCCATTTTAGTAAAATTCTTAATATATACAACAAGATAAAATATATTGGAGAAAGCAATGAAGAAAATAAGAGAAGGCAAAAAGCCACTGGAATACAAAGGTCAAAAAATTTTTTTCTATCCAGACATAAGTTTTGAACTCCTGAAGAAGAGGAAGGAGTTCAATACAGCAAAAATGATCTTATGGAAAAAAGGATATAAATTTATGTTAAAGTACCCAGCGGTACTTAAAATAGTTATTCCAGGGCAACAAAACAGACTATTCCCGGATCCAGAGGAAGCACGAAAATTTGCAGAACAACTACAAAACAAGCAGAGAGATGAAGACATGTAATGAGAGCAAAAATGACCACGAACTATATGTATGTGTGTGTATGGGTGTATGTGTATATATATATATATATATATATATATAGATGTGTATGTATATATGTGTATACATGAATGTATCTGTATTTAGAGGAAAATATATAGAGTATAGATAAGAATTAATAAGGGAATGAAAGGGAATAGAGGGAATAAGGAGGGAATTAAAAGAGTGACCTTTGTTATATATGAAAATTGAAATCTTTTCCGGGGGGGGCTGGGTGGGGAGGAGTTACGGTCACTGCAAAATCAGTTGACGTTTGTGAGTGAATTCGCAAATCCAAATGGAGAGGGGAGATGTGGTTGCCCGACAAGGGATAAAGGGCAACTCAGGAGGGGGAGGGGAGAATGGGGTTAAAGAAGTTTTAAATAGGAGAATAAGGAAAATGTTTGATGTTTTAGAAATGTTGTCTTATAAAGTGTTCAAAACAAGAAAGCAGAAATGGATAAGAAGGAAAGGTGATGATGGAGAAACGGAAAGGGAAGATAAACAAAGTATGAAATGGCTACGTTGAACTATATGACTTTAAATATTAACGGAATACATAACCAAATCAAAAGGAAGAAACTGCTAAATTTACTGAAAAAAGAAAAAATTGATATAGCATTTGTGCAAGAAACACATTTAACTGAATTGGAGCACAAAAAATTAAAGAGAGATTGCGTAGGACATGTAACAGCAGCGTCGTATAATTCAAAAGCAAGAGGAGTAGCTATATTAATCAGTAAAAATGTACCAATTAAAATAGAAGAGGAAATAATAGATCCAGCAGGGAGATATGTAATGATAAAATGTCAGATATATTCGGAGTTTTGGAATCTACTCAATGTATATTCACCTAACGAAGAAGATCAAAAATTTATGCAAGATATTTTTTTTGAAGATAGCAGATACGCAAGGATTCAAATATGGATAAAACTGGGAAAAAAATTAACAGAAAGAACAAAGTAACCAAATTTATAATTAAATCGATGCAAGAAATGCAACTTTTGGATATATGGAGGAAACAACACTCAAAGGAAAAGGAATATTCATATTATTCGGGTAGACATAAAACATACTCAAGAATAGACCTATTTCTGTTATCAGCTCGTATGCAAGATAGAGTAAGAAAAACAGAATATAAAGCTAGAATATTATCGGACCATTCACCCTTGATATTGACAATAGAGTTAGAGGACATCCCTCCAAGAATGTATAGATGGAGATTAAACTCCATGCTACTTAAAAGGCAGGATTTTAGAGAATTAATTGAATGACAAATTAAAATATATGGATTAAGTTAATGAAGTTACAGACATTGTCCATTGTTCGTCTTTTCTTAATAAATCCAGTTTGATCTTGTTTTACTATTTTTGGTACACAGTCGGCCAATCTGTTTGCTAATAGTTTTGCTATTATAATCTGAAATAAGTAGAGATATTGGTCTATATGATGCTGGTGTTGGTGGATCTTTCCCCTTCTTTGGTATTACTGTAATTATTGCTGTTTTACATGAATCTGGCAAGTTTTGTGTTTCTTCTATCTGGTTTATTACTTCCAGGAGAGAAGAAATTAATAACTCTTTAAATGTTTTATAGAATTCTATTGGGAGTCCATGCTCTCCAAGTGTTTTATTGTTCGGTAGCGTTTTAAATATATACTGTATTTCCTCTATTTCAAATGGTTTTATCAATTTGTCTTGCTCCTTGCAATTTTGGTAGTTCAATTTTAGCTAAAAACTCATCTATTTTGTCTTCTTTCCCTTCGTTCTCAGTTTGGTATAATTGCTCGTAGAATTTCTTGAAGTTTTCATTGATCTCTGTTGGGTTATATGTAATTTGTTTGTCCTTTTTCCTTGACGCCAATACTGTTATTTTAACTTGTTCTGTTTTAAGTTGCCAGGCTAGTATTTTGTGCGTTTTTTCTCCTAGCTTGTAATACTTCTGCTTTATTCTAATTATGTTCTTCTCCACCTTGTACGTTTGTAATGTTTCGTATTTTATTTTTTTGTCCGCCAATTCTCTTCTTTTTGTTGTATCTTCCCTTGTTGCTAGTTCTTTTTCTGTACTTACTATTTTCCTTTCTAACTATTGTATTTCCCGATTGAGTACTTTTTCATCTTAGTTACATAACTTATTTCACTGATTCCGTATTTATTTCAAAGTACCTTTTAATTTGACGCTCAATAAATTCTCTAAATTTCTGTCTTTTAAGTAGCATGGAGTTTAATCTCCATCTATATGTTCTTGGTGTGATGTCCTCCAGTTCTATTGCTAATAATAGGGTTGAATGATCAGGTAACAATCTAGCTTTATATTTTTTCCTAACTCTCCCTTGGATATGGGCTGACAACAGAAACAGGTCAATCCTTGAGTATGTTTTATGTCTACTCGAATAATATGAGTATTCCTTCTCCTTTGGGTGTTGCCTCCTCCATATATACAAAAGTTGCATTTCCTACATTGATTTAGCCATAAATTTGGCTACTAGTCATTTGTCCAGTTTTATCCACATTTGGGGCCAAATTAAGGTTAAAATCCCCTCCTATCAATATATTCCCCTGCATATCTACAATCTTCAAAAAATATCTTACATAAACTTTTGATCCTCTTCATTAGGTGCATATATATTGTCCAAATTCCAGAATTCTGAATATATCTGACACTTTATCATTACATACCTCCCTGCTGGATCTATCATTTCCTCCTCTATTTTGATTGGTACATTTTTATTGATTAATATAGCTACACCTCTGGCTTTTGAATTATATGATGCTGCCATTACATGCCCTAACCAGTGTCTCCTTAATTTATTATGTTTCACTTCAGTTAGATGCGTTTCCTGCACGAATGATATATCTATTTTTTCTTTTTTCAGTAAATTTAATAACCTCTTCCTTTTGATTTGGTTATGTATTCCATTAATATTTATAGTCATATAGTTCAACATGGGCATCTCATACTCTGTTTACACCTAATTTCCGCTTCCTCACCACCACCTTTCCCCTTTTTCCCATTTTCATCTCTCAGTTTTCCTTTTTTGAACTCGATGTATGACAAAACTTCTAAAACATAAAATACTTCAACCACTCCCACATCTAAAATTCTCTTAACCCCAAGTGTCCCCCCATCTCTCTGAGTCACCCCTTGTCCCTTGCTGGGCAACCACAACTCCCCTCTCCATTCGGATTGCGAACCCGTTCGCAAGTGTCAACTGATTTCACAGTGATTGTTATTCTCTCCCACCCAACCCCCTCCAGAAAAGATTTTTATCTTCACATTAAAACAAAGCTCACCTTCTTTTCTTCTCTTTTTTCCCCCTCTCCCTTATTTCCCTTTTCTTTCCCTTCTTTAGTTCTTACTTGTACATTATTTTTATATCTTTATATGTAGTTTGTCGTCGTTCTTCTGTCCTGCAGGCATTTTGCAAATTCTCGTGCTTTTTCCGGATCTGAGAACATTCTGTTTTGCTCCCCCGGGATAAATATTTTAAGCCAGCTGGATATCTTAACATAAATTTATAGCCTTTTTTCCATAGGATCGATTTTGCTATGTTAAATTCCTTCCTCCTCTTTAGGAGTTCAAAACTTATGCCTGGGTAAAAAAATATTTTTTGACCCTTGTATTCAAATGTGTTTTTTGTCTTCTCTAATTTTATCCCTTGCCCTCTCCAATATATTTTCTCTTGTCGTGTATCTCAGAAATTCTACTAAAACGGATCTTGGTTTTTGTTGTGTCTGTGGTTTCGGAGCTGGTGTTCTGTGTGGTCTTTCCATTTCCTTTCCTTCCTGTATTTCTGTCATTCCCAAGATCTTTGGGATCCATTCTTTTATAAATACTTTCATATTTGTGCCTTCTTCATCTTCCTTTAAGCCCACTATCTTTATATTGTTTCACCTATTTCCATTATATACATCTTCTGAGCCAACAACTCTTGTGACTCTTTAACTTTTTTGTCATTTTCTTTTTAAGTCATTCACTTCCATTTCTACAGCCATTTCTCGTTCTTCCACATTTTCTAATCTTTTCCCTATTTCTGTTATGACCAGCTCTATTCTACTCACTTTTTCTTCTGTACTTTTTATTTCACTCAATTTTAGTGTCAACCATTCTTTTAATGCTTTCATTTGTTCTTGAAAATTTTTTTATCTATATACTGTCCATCTATTTTACCTTCTATTCCTCTGTGTAGAGCTTAGTGTTCTTCTTCTGTGTCTGCTCTTGCGTATGTGTCTTCTACTTCTTTTCCTTGTATCTGTGTCTCTTCTGACTTTCTTTCTCAGTTTGTTGTGTGCTTTTTTTTTCATGACTTCTTGTTGTTGGTCTTCTTCTTCTGGGCTAGTTATCTTTTGGGCTTCCTGTTGCTGTTTTTCTTTCTTATCACACCCTTTCCCGTTGCTTGCCTCTTCTTCCAGCCGAGAGCCCTGTTCTCAGTTATCTCTCAGCTGGTTGCTCTGTGTAGGTTCACTCCACAGCTAGGCGCCTCCTCCCGTCGGTGTTTTCCTTGTTGTGCGCATTGCACATTTCTGTTTGGCTCAGTGAGCCATTTTTGCAGTCCTGTGGTTGGGAGGTCGCGACCCTGCAGGGTCTCCACTAACCTCGGGGAGCGGGCTCCTCTGTCCACGGTGGGTCCCTGCCTCTTCATGCAGGTAAGGCCTTCTCCTTTCTCTTCCGCCGTCTTTCCTTTTTTTCCCATTTTTGGTTTTTCCTTCTTAGGTGCCATTTTCTTTCTTTTCTCCACACCTTTATCTTTTATTTGTTGTGTTTTGTGTTTCTTGAGCTTTGCATTTTCTTCACTTTATTTCTTCTTTTCTGGAGAGGGCTGGTATTCTCCTACCGGCCACTACTCCATCACGTGACTCCTACAACAAAGAACCTTTTGAAGACTGGTTCGTTTTGTATTTTTGCCCAACAGTTGAAAAATATTGCAAGAATAATAACCTTAGTTTTAAAGTGTTAGGTAATGCTCCAATACTGCATTGAGAGAGTTGTGTTTCTACCACTGAATGCCACATCATGATTGCAATCAATGGCCCAAGGATCATTCAAAGTATAGTATATTCGAAGGACTTTTGCACAAGCACATCCAAGAAATATCCAGGGCTGGTGCCACATTATTTTGTGCCCTAGGCAAGGCCAACTACTTGTAGAAAAAATGAAAAGCATAAAACTTGAAAATGAACTTTATTTTAAATTGCAAAAATAAGTAATACGTCAATCTTTGATCATCTTTCTCAAATTCTAAAGAAAATGCTTTGCTACACATCATTTTGAACTAAAGGGTACTCGGTAAAATGCATAACTCCGCCAAGGGCAACAACACTAAAACCTTTTACTTCACACACCTTTAAATCTAAATACCTTTTAAGGTTAATTGGTGTAACCAACCTGTCTTGTTAGCACAATATTTTGATTACAATCTGACAGAGAAACAAACAGAAAACAAATAGGGTTTAAAAACGTAACCTCCTTGTCAGAGGTAATAAATAGTGAATTGTGTTGTTAAAATTTAAGTCTCATAAAAGTTTCAATTTCAGGCATATCAAAATCTCACTTTGCGAGCCTTTTCCTTTGTAAATTTTATCACCAATTCAATAGTTCAAGTGTTGGTGCCTGGGTGTGTTCAATTGATATAGTTGCCAAGCAATCTAGTCTCTGCAACAGTGTTGAGTATCTGGAAGTTTTGTTAAGTTTGAACTTTGGGAATTGTTTAGGAATGTTCACAGAAGCTAAACATCTACCCCTATACCCCTGAACACAATTCCTACTAAGTGAAGACTTAAAACCTCAGGTTCTAATCTCCAAAACGTAATACCTGCTTTTTTGCATATCTCAGAGTGGGATATTTTCCCTGCGTATTTTTAACATGTATTCCAAAACGCTGATTATTATCGATTGTTGTTTCTACAATGGTTATATTAGCAGAAGTACAGAACAGAAATAAAAGCTACTTTTCCTGTTCGGTTACTTTAATTCAGGAGCACAGAGCATTTGTGCAAATGTAAGGGTGACAGTCATTCTAAAGCTTACGTACTTTGTGGCTTCAATGCTGGTGGTTCCTGGGGAGTCAAGTGATGAAGAAGTGGCTGGTCGGGTGGAACCAGCCCTCTCCAGAGAAAAGAAAAAAAAAGTGTGAAAAAACAGAGCTCAATAAACATAAAATACAGGAAGAGAAAGAGAAAGTTACAGAGAAGAGACAGAAGATGGCACCTAAAAGAGAGAAAGTAAGAATAACAGAGAAAAGGGAAGAAGGAAAATCACTGGAGAAGAAAGAAGGCCTTACCTGCACGTCGAAGCAGAGAGCCACCGTGGAGAGGAGCGGCCGATCTCCGGTGTTGGTGAGTCCCCAGAGGAGCGGTGTCCTCCCGACTGGCGGACTTCAAAAATGGCTCTCAGACCCAAGAAGAGGTGCGCAACTGTGCACGCGCAAAGAGTCACGCGAGAAAAAGAAAAGGTTAACGCTGACGGGAGGGGGACTCAGCTGAGAAGCGGCCAGCTGAGAGACACCCAGTTTCAGGGCGTTCGGCTGGGGGTAGCAAACAAAGAAGAAGGGCTGGAAGAGGGTGAGCGGCAACTGGGCGACCAGCAGGGGGACGACCTTTAGCGGGTCGACCCAGCAGCGGGTCGACCCAGCAGCGGGTCGACCTGCAGCGGGAGGGCCCAGCAGCGGGTCGACCTGCAGCGGGGGGGGCCCAGCAGCGGGTCGACCCAGCAGCGGGTCGACCCAGCAGCGGGTCGACCTGCAGCGGGGGGGGCCCAGCAGCGGGTCGACCTGCAGCGGGGGGGGCCCAGCAGCGGGTCGAGCCCAGCAGCGGGTCGACCTGCAGCGGGGGGGGCCCAGCAGCGGGTCGAGCCCAGCAGCGGGTCGAGCCCAGCAGCGGGTCGAGCCCAGCAGCGGGTCGAGCCCAGCAGCGGGTCGAGCCCAGCAGCGGGTCGAGCCCAGCAGCGGGTCGAGCCCAGCAGCGGGTCGAGCCCAGCAGCGGGTCGAGCCCAGCAGCGGGTCGAGCCCAGCAGCGGGTCGAGCCCAGCAGCGGGTCGAGCCCAGCAGCGGGTCGAGCCCAGCAGCGGGTCGAGCCCAGCAGCGGGTCGAGCCCAGCAGCGGGGGGGGGGCCCAGCAGCGGGTCGACCTGCAGCGGGGGGGGGGGGGGGCCAGCAGCGGGTCGGCCAGCAGCGGGACGACCTGCAGCGGGGGGGGGCCAGCAAGGATACTGAAGCAGCTGACCAGAGAAGGATGAAGATACACAGGAACAGAGAAGAAAAGAAGATGACACAGACATAGATACAGATACAGAAGAAGTGGAGGAAGAAGACCCAAGAATTTCAAAGGAAAGAAGAAGGTAAAATAGAAGGACAAAGTTTAGATAAAGCCTTTTTTGAAGAACAAATTGGGTCATTAAAAGAATGGCTATCAGTAGAATTTAGTTCAATCAAAAGAAAAATGAAAAGAGCTGAAGACAGAATGCAAAACTTAGAGTTGTCATGACTGAAATAGGGAAAAGAGTAGAAAAGGTGGAAGAATGAGGAGCTGCTGTAGAAATGGAGATAAATGATTTAAGAGGGAAGTTGGAAGAGAGCTGAAAAAAAATTAAAGAGACACAAAATTTATTGTCACAAAAAATTGACATGTTGGAAAACTACAGTAGGCAAAACAACATAAAAATAGTGTGCCTGAAAGAAGGCAAAGAAGGGTCAGATATGAAGGAATTTATAAAAGGATGGATCCCTGCAGGTCTGGGAATGACAGATTCTCATGAAGAAATAGAAATCGAAAGGGCACATAGAGCGCTAGTACCGAAACCGCCACCACATCAAAAACCAAGATTCATATTGGTAAAATTTCTAAGATGTACAACAAAAGAAAACATACTGGAGCAGGCAAGAAAGAGGTTAGAGAAGACAATAAGCTGTTGGAATATAAGGGACAAAAAAATATTTTTTTACCCGGACATAAGCTTCGAACTTTTAAAGAAGAGGAAGGAATTCAATACGGCGAAAACAATCTTATGGAAGAAAGGGTATAATATCCAGCAGTACTCAAAGTATTCATTCCTGGGGAACGGAATAGACTGTTCTCGGACCCAAAGAAAGCCCAAGAATTTTCTGAACATTTGCAGGACAGGAGAAGAGAGGAGGAGGAGTGACAAGAAGGATGACCGGCAAGAAAATATACAAAAATATTTAAAAATATAAAGTAAAGATAATGTATATATAAAGATTTAAAGATGGAAAAGAGAAGGGGAAGAAGGAAAAAAGAGAGAGTTTTGTTATAAGTTTTGGAAAATAGTGTTCTCTGGGCGGGGCAAGGGGTGGGAGAATAATGGTCACTGCGAAATCGGTTGACACTTGCGAGTAAGTTCACAAACCGAATGGAAAGGGGAGTTGTGGTTGCTGTCAAGGGACAAGGAGCAATCCAAGGAGAGGAGATTTATTTAGGGTTAAAGGGTTATTGCATGTGGGGATTGTTGGGGTATTTCATGTCTTAAGTGTGTTATCATATATTGAAATTAAAAAGGAAAACTTAAACAGTAATGGGGAAAAAAGGGATGGAGGTAGTGAAGAGGTGGAAAATAAATGGAAAAAAAAAGATATAAGATGGCCATGTTGGACTATATGACTATAAACATTAATGGAATATATAACCAAGTTTAAGTGTACCCATTGGGAAAAAGATTCATATATAATTTAAAAGACAAAGTTACAATGTTTGAAAAAACCCGGGAACCATATATGGAACATAACAGAAAGAGCAGGCCTGCGACCACCACCACCTAAAATGATAAGAAGATAAACACGATCAGATTTACTGTGAATAAGTAGATGATCTGTCTATTTTGTTTGTATTCCTTTTGTATAAAGATAATGTTTTATTGTATTTTATATGTTCAATATTTACTGTTTTTGGAGGGGGATGGGAAGGGGGAAGGGATGGGGAAAAAAAGAGAAAATGTCACTGTGAATATTTAAAGAGATGCATCTGTAAATATATTGGTTGATATGATTCATAGTCCAATAAATAAAGAATTACAAACAAAAAAAATAATGCTGGTGGTTCCCCAATGCCCAATCTAACTAGGGTGGCACTGTGAAGCCTCCAAATTTGTGCCCTTAACTATTGCATATGTTCCAACTGAACTACCATACGCAAATCCACCATGCATGTGCCAATCAAGCCAGAGCAAAAACCTTCTGTATGTACACCAGCTGACACTTGCGCATGTGCACAAGAATAAAGATGGCCGGGCCCAGCTAACATATCCCAGGACGCTGACTAATGAGGCACATTTGGCCCCTACACCAGATGTCTGGCTACCCTAACAGCACCTCTCTGAGGTTTCACCTTAGGCAAATGCTTAGTTGGCCTAATGGCAGCATCAGGAGAAAATGGAATTTTGTGTACAGAATTTTGGAAGAAATACAATATAAACCAGGCCGTGGAAAACATTAAACTTTTGTGGCAAGAAGTTACTTCCAGTGACATTCTTGGCTTCAGTTTCAAGGTCAAAATAATTAAAGAGATAAGTACTATTGGAACTACTATTGACGTGGATACAGAAAATGATTTGCATGAAGTAGAATTAAGCGAAAATTATCTTCTTCAACTCGATGCTTTTGAATAAGCTGAAGACAAAGAGGATTGTAATGGATAAATATTGGGAGAATTTGGTTAGATTTAGAGTAGGTTACATTCATACATACATTTTAAAACAGGTCTTATTTGACTGAAGAATTCATATTCAGTAACATTGCAGGATCTTTGGAGACTTTTATGCACATTTCACAAGTAGGTGTTAATTGAAATGACTCATGAAATGCATAGACCATTGTTTGGAATTGGAGACAGGCTGGATGTTTGAATAACTACAAGGCTTCTGACCTTTCTGCAAAGTGCTCACAGAAAGGTCACTCCTGGATTTAAAAAAATCTAATACAACAGCTTGACCAAGGGGGAGAATTCCTGTTGTTTGCTAAAGAAGGTGGGGGTTTTTGCAAGTGAGAGAGTCGCATGGCTTTCTGGCAGTTGAAGAGAGAGGGAGGGAGAGAAGAGAAGCCCTCTCAGTTATTGTGTGTGACACTGAAAAGAGACTGAACAGTCACGACTGAAACAAGCCAGGAAGAGCTGGTTGGAAACAAAGTTCCAGAGCAGTGGTTGGCTGGAAGTGCTATCTGTCTGATGTTTCTCTTGGAATAAGTGGAACAGAAAGGAACTCTGTAGTCTGAAAGAAAGAGGTTACCATCTGGAAAACTCTGATGGGGCAAGGTTCATCATTGAGACCTTGAGGTGACTAATGGTGGTACGTCAGTTGTGGAAATCCTGGAACAACAAATCTCTTTCTGCAAACCCTACAAAAACCTTCCTGAGCGGTAAACATTTACCTTTCAAGCAACAAAGCCTGGTGAACTTTATACATGTTAAATTCTGTGCACAGTATAAGAATTGCCTGCATCCAGAGAACTCGGAAGAAGGAGAAGTGAGATTGAACCAAATAACTTTTCTTAAATTTACACACACATTACATACACTTGTGCTTAGAATTAGAAGGGGGTTAATTTGGGTTAGTTAAGTATAGAGATAAGAAAGTTTGATTCTATTTTCATGTTTAAAGTTGATTAAAAACATTTTTTGTTTTAAAAACTACTTGCCTTGGTGAATATCTATTGCTGCTGGGTTTTGGGAGCCTTTGGACTCGTAACAGGATGAAACAGCTGAAAAACAGCTAAAGAAATCATGATAAAAGAACTTGAAGGAGGATTTGAACTTGTTGAAACCACCAAGGATTTTTATCTAAATGTCAATCCTAACATGGAAAGAAGAATGGACATCTGCAGCAATTTAGAAAAAGTGTTCGCTAGTTACAGGAGATTGGATAATGAGAAAAAAATCAAAACCTGTGCAGTCAACTTTGAACAAATATTTTTCGAAGTAATAGTTTAGTTATGACATAATTAAGAAATAAATAAAAAATATCCTAAATATTTTTATTAACCTTAACAAATCTGTCATTATAAACAGTTAAAAGTTGTTTTTAAAACATTTTTATAAATCTTAATGGATGATCTGAAAAGATAGGGATTCATTGTAACTATTCCCATTGATTCTGTTACTCACTTAACGCGAATTAGTCTTACACGAGTAAAAATTGGGGTGAATTAATTGCGTAAAGCGGGGTTTGCCTGTTCAGAGTTAATGGCAAGATTCTCAACAGTGTGGAAGAACAGGGACCTTGCAGTCCAATTCCACTTTCAGGGAACTATGTCTCTCTGATCGATAACACTCTCCAGAACCCTATCATTTACTGTGCAGGTCCCGTCCTGATTTCACTTTCCAAAATACAACAACTCTTTTTGTGTATTTTTTAATAAATTTAGACATACAACATGGTAACAGGCCCTTCTGGCCCATAAGCCTGTGCCACCCAATTACACCCAATTGTCCTGCAACCCCCATATGTCTTACCTGAACTTAGTTTGGTATTGTCCAGGTAAGTACGGATGATTCTATTGTAAACAAGCCAGGCATAAGGCCATTTGGCTCATTGAGCCTGCTCCTCCATTCAAATCATGGTTGATGTATTCTTATTTGCAAGGCCATTTTCCTGCCTCTCCCCTTAACCTTGACATTGACTAATCATGAACTTATCAATCTCTGCTTTAAATCTACCAAATGACTTGGCCTCCACAGCCGTCTGTGGCCATGAATTCCACAGAGACACCGCCCTCTAGCTCAAGAAACTTCTCTGTTCTAAAGGGATGTCCTTTTATTCTGAGGCTGTGCCCTCTTGTCCTGGACTCTCCCACTGCTGGAAACATCTTCTCCACATCCACTCTACCCAGCCTTTTTCAATATCGATAGGTTTCAATGAGATGCCGCATCATCCTCCTAAACTGCAGCGATAGAGCCATCAAACACTTTTCATACGTTAACCCTCTCATCCTGGGATATTTTTTATTTACAGCACGGTAGAAGCCGGTACCAGCAATTTAAAGCTGTGCCACCCAATTACCTCCAAATAAACCTACAATCGGCAAACGTTTTGGAGGGTGAGAGGAAACCAGAGCACCCGGACCAAACTCGCGTAGATACGGGGAGAATGTACTGACCCCTTACAGATAATGCTGGTCTCTGGCGCTGTAATAGCATTGCGCTAACTGCGATGCTAACTTGTGAACTTCATCTGGAACCTTGCCAACGGCAGCACATCCTTCCTTCGATATGGTTAAAAGAAAGTGTTTGCCTGAGATATGAGCTTGATAAAATATGTTGTTAAATGAAACAAGTAAATTATTCCAAAAATATTTACATTTTATTGTTTGATATTATATCATGCATATCTATGATTGTGCTATGTGCACCATGGTTTTGAGAAAAGCAGTTCTATCTGGTTGTATATGTGCAGTCAGATGATAATGAAGTTGAACCTGAATGCGAGAACAGGAGACCCAGTGAGGCTATCCCCAACTCTGCGTTCCCCTCGAAGGAAAGTTGTAAATGTGGACTTGGTTTTGGACGATTAAAAATGTTATTTGTCAGGTCAGCTTTCACTGGGAATTTCAGTTTCCAGTCTTTGCTGGCATGATTTTTGTCCATTTTTTAAAAATCTCCAAACAAACGTCTGGGTTTCTTTCTCTCCACAATGCAAGGTGAAGTTTTGCGATTGAGTCCTTTGGAGTGTGTCTTTTAGTGTCTCAGTGTGAGTGCGGCAACTGTGCGTGTCTAGCCGCGCCTGTCCTGAACCTTTCAAAATTGACTCTTGCAATGTCTCATGAAACTGCTTCAGAGCCAGCACAAGAAGTAAAAACACAAAAGTCTGCAGGTAGCGTGGGTGAAGCAAAACACAAAGCTGGAGAAATTCAGCAGGCCAAACAGTTTACTTTAGGTAGCAAAGATTAAGATACATAACCAATGTTTAGGGCTTCCGTCCTTAATCAAGGTATGCAAAGATGTTGGCAGGCCTCCAAATAAAAAGGGAGGTGGGATGGGGGAGGAGCACTGTCCCAAAGGCAGGAGAAAATAGGTGGAAAAGGGAGAGAAGGCACACCAGCATGCAAGGGGAGGTGAGATCGCTAGGTGGATAGAGAGGGAAGAGTATGGAGAGCTGAGGGAAAGAAGGCGAGGGGAAGGGAGAGTAGGCTAGCAGAAACTGGATGCGTTGGTTCTTTTGTGGCCATCACTTTCACGTTCCTCATTGTTTTCTTCGACTGTTAGAGTTGAGGCGAAAGAAGGAAACACAAGAAGCACACTGCTCAATGTATGCTTCAGGTTTAAAAGAGCAGAATATTTGTCATTTATTTGAAGCCTTCCCTGCAACCTACATGCAGGAATTACCTGTACAGTAAAACCCCAGTGACCGGCACTTATGGCAATTGGTAGAAGCCAGATAAGTGAATTTTCCGATTGCTTGAGATCGCTGTTGCGTGATTGGCGAACTGACCACGAGGCACACCAATTTTAAACTTTTGTCTTTTTTACTTATTTATTTTCTACATTATTTTTTGATGCTGTCGATTACTTGAATTCTGGGTAACGGGGATTTTAGTGTATTAAAGATCAGCAGCGTTTAGAATCCAACATTCACCCCACACTGAGTTGGGTCCACTTAGGTGAGAATGAACTCCATGCTAATCCCATCTTTAGCTCTTCACCCACACCTCCAGATCCTGTCTAACTGTGGAGAGGGGTCTTGCCAGTTTCAGACTCTAACCCCTCCCTGGGGAGGGTGGCTGGCATGTTGTTTTCTTCTCCGATCCTGCAATCAGTTGCTGCTTTCCACCTCAGTACAGGGTGGAAAGCAGGTTGAGCCCTTGATGGAGGGCTCATCTGAAATGTCGGTTATGTATTTGCTATATAAAGGACACTGTTTGACCTGTTGAACTTCTCCAGCATTTTGTGTTTTTACTTCAACTACAGTGCCCACAGCTTTTCATGCTTGTGAGTCAGTGATTGGATCACACACCTCTCTGTCTAAAAGGTGTGGGTTCAGAACCACTCCCAGAGCTGAAACACACAAAGCTACGCTGATAACAGCAAGACATAGGAGCACGCAGCACCTTCTTCACTCATCCCCAGTCCTGCATTACACACCTACCCCACCCCAGTGCTGCATTACACCCTCGCCACCTCCTCTAGTGCTGCATTACACCCTCGCCATCTCCTCTAGTGCTGCATTACACCCTCCCCTCCTCCCCAGTGCTGCATTACAGCCTCTCCACCTCCCCAGTGCTGCATAATAGCCTCCTTCAAGTCTCCCAGTGGTACATTACAGCCTCCTTCAAGTCCCCCAATGCTGCATTACACCCTCGTTCACCTCCCCCAGTGCTGCATTACATCCTCGTTCACCTCTCCCAGTGCTGCATTATACCCTCCCCACCTCTCCCATTTCCCTGAGGTCCTGCATCCCTCAGTACATTACCCGTGGCTGCACTTGGAGTACAGACCTGGAAAAGCAGTCATCCAAAAGGCTCTTCACCGTGATCTGTCATTCGGTATCATGATGTTCTGTTCCCGCCTTCTTCACGTATCTCTTTATCTCCCACTTCTTACAATGCTCAATGATTTGACCTGCGCTACTTCCTGTGGTGAAGAAGTCCACATGTTCCCCACACTCCTCATCTTAGCCCTCAACATACTCATCCTTACACCCAACCTTCATTTCCCCCCCCCCACCCCCCCGCCCCACGTAAGCCATTGAGAACATCCTTTATGCTTCCAACCTGCAAGAACTTTGCAGGTTTTTGTGATATCCCTTTTCAATCTTATAACTGGATCTGATGATTAGCCTAATGGTTAGTACAACACTGTTACAGTGCCAGTGACTCAGGTCCAAATCTGTCTCTATAAGGAGTTTGAACTTACTCCTATGTCTGCATGAGTCTCCTCCAGTGTCCCAGTTTCCTCCCACTCTCTAAATGCACTGGGGGTGCAAATTAATTGGGTGTTATTGGGCCAAAAGAGCCTGTTACCATGGCTGTATGTCTAAATTTTAAGTTCCAGCGAAAATTTAAGGCAAACTAACCTAACCTCTCTTGTGTCAGGAATCAGCGTTGGTGAACCTTAAATGACCTCCCTCTTCAGCAAGGACATCTGTCCTTGGATAAGGAGACCACTGCTCAATATGCCGTCCCACCAAGGCCCTGACAATGGCAAGACATTCCTGCTCCTGTGCTCCAACCCTCTCAGTATCACAGCCAGCGCACCACTGCCCTTCTCGCAGCTGTACCTCCATGCTCACCTTCAATGACTGGTGCACAAGGATATCCACGTCTCTCCCCCTTTCCCAATCTAACACCAGCCATGAGATCGGTTGATCAGTTCTCTATCCATGTCAGCAACATGCCTCTGATTCCATGTGCTTTCAATGTTAATGTTATCAAAAACATTCTGGAAACCCAAACACACCACATCTGCCTGAGGATACATGTTAGCAAGGGAATGGGGCAAGGAATTGGAATGGATGGAGTGTGCTAGGGCTAGGATAGAATGAGAAGATCAGAGGCTTGATAGTTGTTGGAAAGAAACTAACCTTAAACCCTAGTGATGCTGGTCTTTAGGTATCTGTACCTTCTGCCCAAAGGTAGCAGTGAGAAGATAGCAAGGTCCATCCAATAGACAATTACTAGTGCAGCAAAGAGTAGAGGGTGCCCAAATGAGGGAATTTTATTCTATTAGCCTAGAGCTCAGAACAGAATGAATGAGAAATGACCTTGACGTGCTTTCTTGGGAAACACCACACCTCAAGTCATTGAGTGGTATTGACAGGGTAAACAAAACTAGATACATGAAGTAACTGAGAAACATGGCTATAGTGAATAAAGTTGGCATACTCATCAGGAATGCAGGAACCAGCACCAATGCAGTCATCAACATAGTGGAGGAAGAGTTGAGGAGCCTTGAATAAAGTTGACAAGCTTGGACCATGACCATCCTCGTTAGTCTCACCCAGTGATCAAGGGTGATGCTTGCACTACACATGCCTCAAAACTATCACATATCAATTAAAATAGAATGGAACACCACAAAGTAATGAGAATTCACCAATGGTACACCAAATGTTAACACCCATTCTCCTCCTTGTATGCAAATGCCTTCACAGGCCTGCTTCCCCGTGAGAGCAGGCCAGGCCTTCCACATACATGCCTTTCCCTAAACTTGGGATGTGGGTATACTTACGTCTCTGTACTTAGAACGTAAGTAAATTAGAGGCAAGTAGGTGAGCCTTGCCAGACATTGACCAATGATTCATTGTCTGCTTGCTGCACAGATTCCGAGGATTCTCCCTAGTTGATTCATCACCTCAGGATTTCCCTGGGTTCTGTTGAGGTTTACAGGAGAACCACAGGCTCTACAGCAAGGCAGTCATAAAATGTAGGAGTGGGGTGGCCCGCCACCACGGAAATCGAGCTGCCACATTGTGTGGCACGTGCGGTAGTAAACAGCAGTATAACACACTGTAACATGTTCATCAACACAGCAAACTGGCGCGGTTGAAAGCTGGAGCAGTACAAGACCAGCAGCCCTAAAATGGTGCTGGCCAAGCTGCCCAGCTAACAGATCAATAACAGGCTAGGGAAGAATTCACATGCAAGAATGTTCCCGTGATAGAGCAAAGTGGAGGCCCTCCATAAAAACATCCACAGAGTCAACCTTCCCCCGCCCAAATCAATTCTCACCTTTCCTTTCTCCTGTCTTTTTCTCCATCTCCAATTATCACCTTTTGTCTGTTGGTCTGTACTCTTCCCCCTGCCATTTCTGTTTGATGTTGCCATGAGGAAGGTCGGTAATATATATCTTTATCTCCTATGAATGCTGTGAGGCGGGCTGAGTTCCTCCAGTATTTATCCATTTTTATTACAAACACAATGCCAACAGACTTTCATGTTTCACTCAATAGAATAAAACTCCCTTATTCCGGAACCCTCTGCTCTTTGCTGCACGAGCAGATTGTCTATTGCATGGACCTTGCTCTCTTCTCATTGCTGCACTTCCAACTGTTCTCAGGCTCTTGAACCTCCCATTCTATTTTAACCTAACATCCTCCAGGACCAACAGCACTATTGACCACACCTTTTTTTTGCACTGTCTGTGAATATTATTTTTTCTCTTCATATTTATTATCTCTTGCTACCCTTTGTGGTCCCTTGTAAGGTAAATGCATTTGTTAGTGTGCTTTATGTACTTTGGAAGCTGTAACAAGCAAACATGAGCTGCATCTACACATTGGATATGTACCTTCAAGAGGATTCTGAGGGACAGGACCTGTGAGCAATTTGAGAAGCATAGTCTTCTCAGGGTCAGGTCCTGCTTCACTAGCTCCATTTTATTTTGTGAAGGTTACAAAAGAAAAGAAAGGCTTTGGACAAGGTCCCCCATGGTTGACTTATTCAGAAAGTCATGAGCCATGGGATCCATGGAACTTTGCCTGAGTGGATTCCAAATTGGCTTGCCTGCAGAAAGCAGAGGGTGCTTGTAGATGGAATGTATTCTGCCTGGAGGCTAGTAACTAGTGGTGTTGCACAGGGATCTGTACTGGGATCCCTGCTCTTTGTGATTTTTTAAAAATAAATGACCTGGACGAAGAAGTGGAAGGGTGGATCAGTAAGTTTGCAGATGACACAAAGGTCAGAGGTGTTGTGAATAGTATAGGTCATTGTAGGTTACAACAGGGTGTGGAGTTATGTGGAGTAGTGGCTAATGGAGATCAATATGGATAAGTTTGAAGTGATGCACTTTGGGAGGTCGATCTTTATAACTATATAACCATTTACAGCACAGAAACAGGCCAGTTTGGCCCTTCAAGTCTGTTCTCCCATCTTGTCCCACTGACCTGCATTTGGCCCATAACCCTCCACACCTCTCCCGTCCATATACCTATCCAACCTATATTTGAATATTAACATCGATTTCGATCCTACCACCACTGCCAGAAGTTCATTCCATACCCACACCATCCTCTGCGTGAAGAAATTCCCCTTATGTTTCTCTTAAACTTCTCACCTTTTACTCTTAATCCTTGCCCTCTTATTTGAATCTCCCCTACTCTCAGTGGAAAAAGCCTACTCAGTCTCTCCCCCTTATAATTCTGAATACCTCCATCAAATCACCCCTCAACCTTCTACACTCCAGAGAATAAAGTCCCAGACTACTCAATCTTTCCCTGTAATTCAAACCCTGAAACCCCGGCAACATTCTCTTCTGCACTCTCTCTATACTGTTTATATCCTTCCTGTAATTTGGTGATCGAAACTGCACACAATATTCCAAATTTAGCCTCACCAATGCCCTATACAACTTCAACATAACATCCCAACTCCTGTACTCAATACTCCTGTACTCAATATGAAAGCCTTGTTCACCACCCTATCCACGTGTGATTCAACTTTCAGAGAATTATGTACCATGACTCCTAAATCCCTTTGTTCCACTGAATTCCTCGATTGTCTACCATTTAATGTCCATGTCCTATTTTGATTAGTCCTACAAAAATGTAGCACCTCACATTTATCAGTATTAAACTCCATCTGCCATCTTCCAGCCCACTCTTCTAACTGTCCTGTATCACCTTGTAAGCTTTGATAATTGTCCACAACACCGCCAACCTTTGTATCATCTGCAAATTTACTTATCCAATTTGCCACCCTATTATCTAGATCATTAATATCATTAATATATATATTTATATATATGACAAACAGCAGTGGACCTAGAACTGATCCCTCAGGCACTCCACTCGTCACTGGCCTCCAATTCGACAAACAATTTTCCACCACTACTCTCTGGCATCCCCATCCAACCATTGTTGAATCCATCTCACTACTTCATCATTAATGCTTCCAACTTCCTTAATAACTTCTTATGGGGAACCTTATCAAAAGCCTCATAAAATCCAAATAGACAACATCCACCGCCTTCCCCATATCAACCTTTTTAGTTACCTTCTTGAAAAACTCTACTATAAGGTTTGTTAGACGTGATCTACCAGGTACAAAACCAAGCTGACTTCTCTGAATCAATCCCTGACCTTCCAAATAGTTGTATAAACCATCTCCAAGAACCCTTTCCATTAATTACCCACCACCAACGTCAGACTAATAGGCCTATAATTACCAGATCTACTTTTTGATCCTTTTTTGAACAGCGGAGTACTTGGATAATGGTAGGATTCTTAGCAATGTGGCAAAACAGGGACCTTGGAGTCCAGATCCTTAGATCCCTCAAGGTTGCCATGCAAGTTGATTGGGTGGTTAAGAAGGCTATGATGTGCTGCCATTCATTAATCAGGAGATTGAGCTTAAGGGCCATAAGGTAATGTGGCAGCTCTGTAAAACTCTGGTTAGACCTCACTTGGTGTATTGCATTTAGTTCTGAATGCCTCATTACATGATGGGTGTAGATGTTCTAGAGAGGGTGCAGAGATTTACCAGGATGTTACCTGGAATGGAGAACACGTCAAGGTTGAGAGAGTTTGGTCTGTTTGGAGGATGAAGGATGAGAGGGGACTTGATTGAGGTATATAATATTATGAGGATATTTTCCTGGGGTGACAATAGCAAATGTCAGGTGACATCTGTATAAGGTGAGTGGAGGAAAGTTTAGGTGAGAACTTAGAGGTAAGTTTTTTTACTCAGAGAGTGGTGGGTGCCTGGAATGCATTGCCAGGGGTGGTGGTGGAGTCTTGAATAATAGGGACATTCAAAAACTACTTTTATGGGTACGTGGATAGAAGAAAAGTAGAGGGTTAAGGGTGTGAGGGATAGAAACATTTTTGCTTGTTGTGGAGAAGGCTTGTATAGGTTGGCACAACTATATTGTGCTGGAATGTCCTATGATTATGACAATAAACTCTTTATTTGTTCATTATACTCCAATACACTTGTATTTCATTCTATTCCCAACATATTGCACAATATGATAAATTTCACACTGAATCTGGTGAGTTTGAAAGGAGTTGTAGGCTGACAAATGGACCAGACCCTATCTCTCGACACAAAGCACCTGCCCTCCTGACTACTGATGATCCCGCCCCCAACCCTGACACCAAGCACGCAGTCTGGACTCCCAAACCTTGCACAAACTGCTCTTTGGTCCTCTGACTCCTGACTCACTTCCTGACTGAACGACCAAAACAAATGTTGGGCCATCAGGATTTCTAAAAAATTGAATGTGGATTGTTGGAATGTAACCATACCTCTTTCAATCCTGCATTTTCTGCATTGGATAAAGGACCAGCTCATTTTTTAAAATGATCTTCCCTGTTTCACAATCACTTTGACACTCTGGTTGCCAGCCAATGCACTTGTGTTGATCATTACCAGAATAATCCATCCACGGAAGCTGATCTTCCATTCTGAAGCTCTGGAATTCTCTCCCTAAACCCTTCCTTATTCCTTAAAACCACCCACTCAACCAAGAATTGCATTTTTTACCCCAACGTTTCCGTATGTGGCCAAGTGTTCACTGGCAGAGACATTTTCTTTTCAGCATTGATCGGGTCAGCGTGTTTTACACTCCCTGTTTTATTGTGGTAGATGTGAATGTTTTCGAGGAAGTTAGTGTGTGGGTGCTTGAGTATAACTTGGGTTGACTGTGACCATGGGCGTAAACATCCACCATGTGTTCTGAAGGAGACAACGTGCTGCTGGAGGGACTCAGGGTTGGCATCTCCTTGGGAAGAATTAGTTAACTTTTCAGCTCTGTATTAGAGTTGGAGGAGATGTCAAGTGTGTCAAGGTGGGAACCAAAATTGTTGACTGACCATTTAAATTTACATATACAGCATTGTAACTGGCCCTTTCAACCCACAAATCAGTGCCGCCCAATTGTAATCAATTGACCTACACCACTGGTACATTATGAAGGATGGGAGGAAACCGGAGCTCCCAGGGAAAACCCATACAGACATGGGAAGAATGTACAAACCTCTTACAGACAGCGCGGGATTCGAAGCCTAGTCCCAATCGCTGGCGCTCTAACAGCATTGCGCTAACTGCTACGTCAAATATACTGCCCACTGAGATCAAGAAAATCTATGTAAAACACTGCCATCAGAGAGAGGCAGCAATCAACAAGGATCCATGTCACTCAGGATATGTTCTGTTCTCACTGCTGCCATCAGGAAAGAGGTATAGATGCCACAAGTTTCACCCCGCCAGGTTCAGGGACAGCTGCTCCCCCTCCACCATCAGACTCCTCAACAACAAACTCAATCAAGGACTCATTTAACGACACTTACTTTGCACATTATTTATTATTGAATATTTATTTTCTATAATGCAGTTTCTTTATATTTCTTTCTTTTGTATAGGCATTTTTCTTGAGAACAGCTTTTTGCACTACTGATAATTAGAAATTCTGCCTGGCCTGCAAGAAAGAGAATCTGAGAGTTTTAAATGATACCATGTATGCTCTGACAATAACTTTAAACTTTGAGCCCCTCTAGTTGCTCATTGTTTGTTCAAGACTCCACAGAGTCACACAGCATGGAGAGAGGGCCTTCGGCCCAACTAACCCATGCAGACCAAAATGTCCCACCTACCTGCATTTGGCTCATAACCGTGTATCTATCCAATATTTTTCTTAAACCTTGTAATAGTACCTGTCTCAACCATCTCCTCCAGCAGCCCATTCCATACACCCTCTACCATCTATGTAAAAATATTACCCCTCAGGTTCCTGTGAAACCTCTCTCCCCCCTCACCTTAAACCCATGTCCTCTGGTTACCGATTTCCCCAACTCAGGGCAAAAGACTCCACATTCACCCAATCCACGTTTATGAGTCACCCCTCATCCTCGGAGTGCAGGCTGGGAATAAAGTCCCAGCCTGCTCCACCTCTCCCTATTGTTCAGGCCCCCCTGAGTTCTGGCAAGATCCTTGTAATTCTCTGCACCGTCTCCACCTTGAAGAGATCTTTCCTGTAGCAGGGTAACCAAAACTGGACATAATCCTCCAAATGGGGTCTCACCTACATCTTGTACAATTGCAGCATGACCTCCCAATGTCTGTAGTTGGTACTCTGACTGATGAAGGCCAGCATCTACAGTTTTAGTTTCTCTCTTCACCAGTTTGGGATGGGTGTCTCTTTGGAGATGTTCCTTGGAGAGAGCAGGGGTGAGCAGCTGGTTAGATTTGGCTGCTCCTTTGGCCAAGTTAGCTCAGTTCAGTCTTGAAGCTGCTCCCAATTCTGTGCCGAGGTTCAGTCCATCAGTGGCACTGAACCTCCAGTGGAAACAGCTGGGCAGGTGGAAGTGGATTAGGTCAAACTCCAGTGCCATCCAGGACTGAGAATCCTGTTGGGCACATCTATCCACATTCATTCCCTGCCCAGTTGGCACGCTGTCTCTGCCCCGGGAGCCATCTACAAAGTGCGTTGTGGATGCTCTGTTACCACCTCCTACATCATCTGCCACTGGAGGACATGAGAACACCACTGGCTGTCGGGCTCCCTCAACACTCTCCTCACCCTGATTTGGGAACATGAGAAACAGAAGCAGCAGTTGGCCATCCGGTCCCTCGAGCTTGACCCCCATGGACTCAGGTCCACTTATCCACCTGTTCCCTTCAACTATTAACTCCCCAATGATAGAAAAATCCATCCAAGTGCCCGGCTGGGAAATAGCTTGTTTTCACAATTGGTGAGATTGATTAATAGTAATCTTTAACTGAGTAAATCAGCCCAAATCTACTTTAAATTACATCTTTATATGTAATTATTATGTCCTGCGTGTGTGTGCACTGTGTTTCATCCAGTTAAATATGGATAGTCAGATGAAAAACAAGCTTGGACTATCTGAAGCAATGCACCATATTTAAGTTAATGATGTGTGTCTGATCTATCAATATGTGTGGAGTCACCATTGACCAGAAACTGAATTGTTTTGGCCCCCTAAGGCAGGGCAGAGGTTGATGAGTATACAAAATCAGGAAAGGATAACAGGTGAATACAGAGACTCCTTTGCCTGGAGTAGGGGATTCAGTGGACAGAAGATAATGATGGGGTGGGGGGATTTAACAGGAATCTGAGGGGTAACATTTTTGCATAAGATAGTGTATGGAACGGGCTGCCAGAGGAGGTGGTTGAGGCAGGAACTATTTCAATGTTAAACGAATAATCGGAACAATACGTGGATAGAATGGGTTTTTGAGGGATATGGGCCAAGTGTAAGCAGGTAGCTGGGACAACTCGGTTGGTGTGGGCAGGTTGGGCTGAAGGGCCTGTTTCCTTGCTGTGTGACTCTGCAACTCTGTGAGTGGAATGTCAACAATCCCTAAGAACCCTGAACTTTACAAGACAAGGAAGCCTGTTTGATCTCCACCCTATCCTCAACTCTATTATGTCCATTATGTCCACCCTATCCTCCACTCTATTATGTCCATTATGTCTATTATGTCTATCATATCTTTACAATATCTGTGATCTAATTTGTGTGGCTTTCACTTCATCTGCTTAGGGAGAGCCTGATTAACACCTGTATCCTTGTGTTCCCACTGTGACCAGGGGGAAGCATGATATAAATGCACAATGCTGTTGGTTCTGGAGAAACAAAGGAAGGACAGAATGCTAGAAATGCCCAGCAGCTACATGTTCTGGGTCCACGACCCATGGACCCTGTTTGGAATCAACTCACAGTACCCGTCTGGGAACCCATGTATCACAACACTTTTGAATTAGTGTTGTACGTTGCTGAACATATGTAAAGTAAAACCCATGAGATCCGAAATTCAAGCAACCAGCAATCTCAAACAACTGGCAAAAAAAAAGGTGGAAAATGAATAAATAAATAAATAAATATTGTGATAGGTCACAATTTAAATAAAAGCTTAAAATTGTAAGAGTAAATGCATTCTTAAATACCATATAAATGCTTGGTGAAGATGGGAGCAAATATTCAACCAGGGCAGTACCTTGCTTTGCTTTGCTCACAGAAGCTGTTTGAATAAAGTTGTGTGATGAAAAGATGGTTGATGCTATTGGGATGACTCTCTTAAAGTGTCTCCTTATCCTTGCTTTGTAAGAGTCGCCTGATCAAAGGCTTTATATGTAAATTTGGAGGAGGGGGAGTTAATTATTTATAATGTTATTGTTTGTCTTTCGAGTGGCTCCATGGAGGGGGAGGAACCTGCAGATGCAGCGACTGTTAAATGTTTTCAAAGAATGTGACTGTAAATAGAGTAAAATGCTTTCAGGCTTATATATTCATGAGAATGAAGTTTGTTCAGTGTAAGTACATTGTAATATTTTTGTCTTTTAAACCATTTATTCTTAATGCAGGTGCATTAGGTATTGTAAGAGTGAGTCTCAAGCAAATGGAAAACACGCTTATCCAATATCTACCAATTTCTATAGGTGCTGGACATATGGAATGAGAATTCATGCTAACCCGGGCAAGTTGGGAAGGACGAAATGTGTATCTTGTGTGCCTTTTCCACTCACACACCAGAGTGCCTTTTCACAAAAGCTTGACGTATGATACGCCCGCCCATTGAATTTCCCAGCATTTGTAAATGGAGGAAAATGACTATACTTCCTCTGCAGCATCTCTGCACGGTCTCTGTAGCAACCAGCTGCAAATGAGGTGGCTGGTTCACCAGCTCAGCAGCTGTCTGTGTCTGTGACGCAGACTGTATGAAAGCGGACTGGTTCAAGCTGATAGGATGTGCCTCGGACTGCAACCCAGGCCCCTCAATTAAAACCAGCCACTGCACGGGCTGTGGCTGTAGTTTCTGCTCGTTTCATCTGGTTCTGTTTGACTATGTGCTGTTCACCTGGCACCTGCTGTCCCTTGCTTGCTCTCTCCCAGCGTCACCCTGTCAGACTGGCTTGGTCTTGCTCCCCTTTGCCACACGATGTAAAACAGCTGGATCCCTTTGAAGGACATTGAGCATGCAGAGGTTTGTGAAGGAAGACTATTACGAGCTTGACTGGTACTATGAAGAGTGTACTGATGGTAATTATTGCTCTTGTTTGCTGCGGTTCCATTGAAAGCGGGTGCAGGGGAATGTAGCCTCACGCCCCTGTGCTTAGGGAGCCAGAAGTGAGGCTGCTGATATTAATTGGAGATTCCCGAATGTCAATTTGAAAGGGCCATCAGACTTACTAGATGCCCTTGTCGTGGTGAGAGTCAATGGCGTTTGTGCTAAAGATTAAAATGTGTTTTTTATGGCTGCATTCTGGTTGAAAATATGGTTAGTGAAATACAGAACATATTTGAAAGTCTTGATCAACATGCAGTACTACCCGTGATGACGGAGTGAGATAGCAGATTGAAAGAATGCAAAATAATGTAAATTAGGTCAAATATTTGAAGCGCTATTTTCCAAAATATAATCACCTTTCGTCGTGATTTAATCGAATAAAACCACCTGGATTTAAATTGTACAAATACCAAAAATAAAAGAGAAGCAAAGTCGGCCATCATCCAAAACCTCAATGCACTTGGGAAGTAGCCAAGGATATCATTGCGTCATTGCACTGAAGATGTACTTAGCTGCAAATTATTTGCTTCAAATAGATACTACTTAGTGATTGCAAATTACTGTGTGCTGAATGCGTGTGTAGATCTTTTATAGGAGTGCTTTAATCCATATTGTTCAGGAATTGCAATTAACCAACAGATTGGTGATTGACTGGAGTGAAATTGATGAAATCACTTTGGTATGATTTGATTTTTGGCTATTGACTGAGGGAGGAACCGACTGATGGAAGCTCAGGATTGTCATCATGGACCGGACCCCGATGCTCTGTCTGGGTCTGATGCAACACTTTCTAATGTGACATTCCCTTCATGAATCAGGCTGAATGCCCTTTTAACTCTTTTGTGGGAATCTTGATGCTGATTCATGTAATTGTGGATTGTGTGGGTATCATGCTGTTTAGCTGAAAAAAATTCAAACCCATCGCTAAGATTATTTCTGTCCATGCACAATAATGCCTCATCACTTGAACAAATCGTGATCTTAAATAGTTCCTGCTGACACAGGTATTGAATTTACTAAACCTCGAAAACTGTTCGATACACTTCAGCTTACGAGGAGATTACAGAAAAGGCCCATTTTGTTGGGTGTAAGAAACCTGGAACAGTCCTCTTTGTATACTGAAACCTTACTATTCCTCCCATTTTATAAGTTGATTACCTGATTTTGTTTGAACTGTGAATTGCAAGTGGGTACTAAACATAAAATTCACTTGATTTGTTTATTTGTCACATACCTAGTGCAGTGAGAGGGTTCTTCTGTGAGCAGACAAACAGATTATCTCCAACATTCATACAGCCATGCTAAGAGCACAATTTACAGAGTTGCAATGAGAAGAGATTATTAAGCACAGAACAAGAACTGTTGTGGGGCTTCATTTAAGAGCCTGATGGCTGTGGGGAAGAAACTCATTTTGATTCTTAAGTCTGTTGGCATGTGCTTTCACACTTTTCCCGACAGGAGGAGGGAGAAGAGAGTGTGTCCTTCAATGTGTCGTCTGCCTTTCCCAGGCAGCTGTGGATGTAGATGGAGGGGAGGGAAGTTTGTGTAATATTCTGAGCTGCATTCACCACCTTCTGTAGATGCTTCTGATCTTGAGCAGAGCAGCTCCTGTCCTACGCTGTGATGCAGCCAGCAAGTTTGCTCTTGATGGGAGTCGCCTGTGGAGGTTGTTGGGGGACAGCGGGGACACACCAACCTGTTCTACTTCAATTGACACTGTGAAGTGCACGACTCTGTTAGGAATCGAGATGTGAATCCCGACATTTGTGGGATGCATTTCATTCCTTGCTCCAATATTATCTTAAGGATGGCATGGCTAGTGAGTCGTTTAACACTATGCTGTTACAGCCCTGTCTGTATGGAGTTTGTGCATTCTCCCTGTGTTTGAATGCGTTTCCTCTGAATGCTCTGGTTTCCCTCCCTCCCAACGTTCCAAAACATACGGGTTAAGTAGGTTCATACCGGTGTATTTGAGCAGCATGGGCTTGTGGGCCAGAAGGGCCTGTTACTGTGCTGGATCTCCAAATACTAAAAATAAAAACAAGGTTTTGGAGATGCTTTGTACTAAAATAAAGGTTCCATTATTGTCACATCATACAGCATGTGAACCAGCCTTGCACCTGACCAAGTCTCTTCAGCCATTTTTACATTCATTTCCACTGACCTGACACCAATTCCATTGTTTTCCCCCCCACACTGGCTTCAGCTCCTCATAGATTCTCAAATCACTTGTGCACTAGGGGCAACTTGCAGAGGACAATTAACCTGCTGACCTGCACAACTGTGGCATGTGGGATGAAACTCGGGCAGACACAGGAAAGGCACGTGATCTTCACATAGACAGTGACAGAGGCCCGGATTGAACCCCAGCTGCTGGAGCTGAGGGAAAGCAGTTCTCTCCCAGGTCAATTAGGACAACGAAGTTTTGAGTGCACTCTTTTTGCTGTACCTTGGTGAGGTGACTGAAGGTTAATGTGCAGTTACAGCCAGTGGTTAGGAGGGTTAATGGTATGCTGACCTTCATTGCAGAAATATTTGAACACAGGAGTTTGTGGCCACCTTATAAGGCTGAGTTGTGACCATACCTGGAGTTTTAGTCTCCTTATCTGAAAGAAAGGACTGCAGTTTGTTTGTTGTTTTGGGAAAGATGAAGTGACTGGGACTTTCGAGTTTTGACGAGTGATGGGAGATGTCATTGAAACTTAGAAAGGCCCTCTCTGGTTGGTCTCACACTCACTGGTGTTGCAGACCTTGGTGTTGCAGCCAGGAGTACTTGCGGTGGGACCTGCTGGCCCATGTGGGAGATCCCAGTACCAGAGGGAACAGCCTCTGGTATAAAGGTCATACCTTTATTATTTTTTCCACAAAATATATTCATTAAGCATCAAAAACAACTTTGTACACATTATACAGATTGTTTTTAAAACATAAAATCCAACACACAGATACATAAATGCTCACATACCCCCTCAGATACACACTCAGATCCTCCATCCCCTGATCACCTTGGCACCTTCACTGACAGAATCATCAGTATATTACCAATTGTACTCGTCTCACCAATAGTCCTTTACTCCATAATCACTCGTAATTCAGAGAAAAAAAATGCATAAAGGATTGCCATTTGTGGAAAAATTTTCTGGTGGAATCCTTGATTTTCTCCAGTTTAATGAAGAAACTGATATCCTTAATCCATTGTGTAATAGAAGGACCCCTATCAGACTTCCAGTGAAACAAGATCAGACGCTCGGCTAATACAGATGTAAGTGCTATTGTGTCTTTCTTCAGGGAATGTTGGGAGTCGTCAGAGATTCCAAATATTTCAGTCAACGGGCAAGGTTGCAAATTGACTTTAAATATTTTGGATAGGGCGCTACTTCAGTACCCTTGTATTTTGGAGCACTGATAAAACATGTGACTTGAGTGGCAAGGGGAGCTATTGCACCGATTCTATTTGTCCTCTATTTCAGGATATATGGCTGACGGTCTGGATTTTGAAAAGTGAACCCTGTGCAGCACTTTGAACTGAGTGAATCCCAAGTGACCACAGGAGGAGATCGAACAAATTCTCTCAATAGCCTCTTCCCACAGTTTCTCTTCAATTTTCGTGGAATTGGTTCAGATGGGAGAAAACTTTTGATCTCTTGATAGGGTGTCTCATTCCTCTGATATTCCAACTGAGAAATCTGACAGGCATTCCCCCACCCACACCCCCACCACCACTGCCAGAAGTGCATGGATTCATTGGATTATACATTTAGATTTTGTGGGCTCTACCGCACTAATTGAGTACAAGTGCCAAGGTGGCTTCCACCCCAACCCCCACTCCCGATTTCATACACAAACAAATCTGCATACACACCCACGTATTTACCTCACTTGTCCCCATATTCAGACTAAGCCGCATCTATGTGGTGCAAATGTCCTTGCCTTAAATATCAAGGACTCGGAGAGTGAGCATAGGTAGAGCTGAAACATAACTGTCCCTCTCATGAATTTTGAATTAGATTTACAGGGACATTGCAAGGCACTTTGGTCAGCTCTACGTCGTTCAGCCCAATAAATTCACCTATAAATTTAACAGTAGTAATGCCGTATTATATAAGTCTTGGAATTCTGCCTAATCAACCTCAACGTTTTGTAACTGCAGATTAAAATAGGAATGCCCAGAAGTGGCAGCGCCCATTGCACTCATATTTTAATCAGTTGTTTTTTCAATATCTTGAAATGACATGCTTCTTCAGCCAAGAGTAAATCCTTCACCTACTCACCATAAGTGATCCATAGTCGGGCTGGGTAGATTAACCCATATTGGACTCTCTGTAGGGTACGCAGTTCCCGTCTGTCGTCGATGAACGCCGCTCGGGCTCAAGTCACATTCGCAGTAGGATTCAGGGAAAACTTTGAGGATTTTTATGAGTCAGGGCAGCTGTTAAACAGCTAAGGAATAAATATGATTTGTCTAATAAAACTTTATTCAGCTAAGATCTTAGGAAAAATCTGAGATCGTCTATGGCCCTGTCCATGTGTAGTGACATGGAGATTCTAATTCGAAAGGGGAAATGCGTAAGTTTATCTCTATTATGTATCTCGTATTCCAAAGTGAGGGCCCGAAGCTGGGCTTACACAAGTTGAGGGAAAGGTGGGAGATGGACTGGGTTACAACAATCCACAAGCGGTGCTGGTCAAACCTGTGTCTGGACAGCATAATAGAATTATTAAAGTCAGATACAGGTGGTGCAATATAATTTATTGCATCAACTGTACCTCACACTACAAAAATTACATAAATCAACCAGAAATCTCGAACATGTGCCTTAGGTGTGATGTGAAGACTGGAACCTTTATCCATTCAACCTGGCTGTGTTCAAAGGTGAGATCCCTCTGGGACGACCTGGGGGATGTTCTGAAAAAAAATTACAAAGGTGGATTTTCCACAGGATCCTGAATTATACCTTCTGGGAAACGTTATGGACATGAGTTTTAAACAGTCCCGATAACAAATTCAGTTTGTGAAGGTTGCCTTGTTGATAGCCAGAAAGTTTATAGCAGTCACGAGGAAGTCAGACTCCCAGCTAATTATTACACGATGGAATATGGAAATGCAGAGTTGTATTCCCCTGGAGAAAATCACATATAATTCAAGGAGGAAATATGGCACATTTATTAGGGTTTGGCAACCCTATCTACAACACATTGATCCGCCGATATAATTCTACCCATTCTGAATAAAGGAAATGCAACGATCCGTGCCCGTAGTGAAATGATTGAGATCAATGAGGTGGGTCGTGGCGCAGATGACGGGCTCTTGTATTTTGTTCCTTATCCTTTTTAGGTTTCTTTGGTTTTTTCTCAAGTTCTCTTAAGGGTCTGTGACTTTACCTATATTTGGTTCTTTGTATTTGTTTAATTTATATAATCTTTCCTTTGTGGTATTAGGGTAGGGGAGGGAGGGGAGAGGGGTAGGGGAAAAATAGACTCTGTAAGTTGTGTACTGTTGTTGAAAGAGATTGTACTGTTTGTTTGGATTTGTATGAGTCTTTGAAAATCAACAATAAGGTATGCAAAAAAAGATTCAGGGAAAATTGCTTGTCATCCCCTTCAGTTTTACCTCACGTCATTCTCTGGGACAGTGTAGGAGATCCAGGCAATCATTGTAATGGTGAAGTCTGGCCATCATAGCCCATGGGCATTCCCCCAGCCCTGGTTTTGGCTCCATGGTGGGTGTACTCGGTCCACTAGTGAATTTTTATCCAATCTAAATGCCTCTTTCAATAAAACTGATGCTCGTGCTGTCTGTTCCTTCAGAACCTCCCCCTCCCCACTATCCTAATGTATATCTTTGGGAGCTCGGTTCCAATCCCTCATATCTGTTTTCCAGTTTTATTATTTGGCAGTGAGAGTTTTAATTTTCTTTTGCATTGAGCAGATGTTATCGGTACACTCCGACATTCAACGTTCTATCTCCCCAACGATATCTTTAATTTCTTGGATATTCTTTTGGCCACAAATTGCATTTTTACAGTCTGTAGCTCCGACTTAAGGGCAGCCAGTTCTTATTCCAATATGTATTCTTATCTCCTTTTTCATGGACTCTACAATGTCTTTATGAAGTTCAGTCAGCATTGCTAGCTTTAGCCACTCAAAGTCAATTACCTGTGCTTCCTGGTTTGACAGTGAGCTGCCTGGCGAGACAGGATCAGTCTGTGAGCTAGGCCTCTGGGTCTCTGCATGCTGTCTCTTGTAAGGCATTTCAACACTTCAAACTCCACCCCTGTTTCTTCAAAGCATTGTCAACTATAATCCAATGTTAGGACACTGCCTGGATTGCTGTTAAATAATACCTTTATTGATATAATTCGCAGGAGCGCTGTAGGCTGTGACTTACTCAACCGCTCTGTAGCGCTCCCAGGACATCCCTTTAGAACAGAGATGAGGAGGAATTTCTTCAGCCAGAGGGTGGTGAATCTGTAGGATTCATTGCCACAGACTGGTATTGAGGCCAAGTCATTGGGTATATTTAATGCCGAGGTTGATAGGTTCTTCATTAGTAAAAGATTCAGGGAAGAGGGGAGGAGAATGTGGTTGAGAGGAAGAATTCAACAGCCATGATTTGAAGTCTGGGCTGAGTGGCCTAATTCAGTTCTTCATTCTTCTGGCCTTATGAAAATGGTTTGTATGGGATGGTCCACAGTTCAGCAACAGCTACCTTTGGTTTCTAATTAATTGGATTCTGAGCCACTCCACTATTTACAGTCTGTCCAATTTATACCAACTATGTGTCTGGCATTCAAACAGGTTACTTTGTTCTAATGTTGAGCTTCTTCAGAGTAACTTGAGCCACAGACATCCACGTGCTCTGAAGGGAACATCTCCAAAACAAGAGTCTCACCACCTCCTCCCCATGTTCTATACCAATGCTGCGAGCTTGGCCATTGATATCAGAGCTTCATCATTGACCAGAAGTCCAAATAGGACCAGTAAAACAAATATCCTGAAGAAAGATAGGGTATCTCCGTTCTTGAGGCCCCAAAGACCTTAATCTACAAGCATAAGTCAGGTATATGATGGACTAATCTTCAGAAGACTGCATAAGTTTTGTAGCCAGAAAATGTAGTCAGTTGGGTGATTTTGAAATGTGTCTATTTCAATATAAGGAGTATTAGCAATAAAGGAGACAAAAAAGAGCGTGGATCAGAATGTGGAATTACGATGTGGCCATTACAGACTTGGCTGATTCAGGTACCGGGGTTTAGCTATTTTAACAGGGATAGGATGGGAGGTAAAATGGAGGAAAGGGAGTAGCATTAATGGTCAGGGATAGTATCACAGCTGTGGAGGGAGTGTCTCCTGAGTCAGTGTGGATGGAAATCAGAAATAGGGAGGGAGTATTGGAAGTACTCCATAGGCCTCCATGACACTGAGAAACAGATAAGTAGGCCGATTTTGGAATGGTGCAGAAATAACAGGGTTGTTGTTATGGGAGACTTCAACTATACTAATATTAACTGGCACCTTTGTACTGCAAGAGGGATAGATTGGGCAGAATTTGTCAGAAGGATCCCTGATACAGTATGTGGACCAGCTGACTAGAGGAGAGTCCATACAGGATCTAGTACTGGGTAATGAATCTGGTCAGATGACAGACTTCTCAGTGAGGGAGCATTTAAGTGACAGTGAGCTTGTGGAAGGGATCAAAAAACCCTCAATGGTATGTGCCTCCCTGGTGTCAGAGTCTGAGATATCTCAGAGTTCATGGCATTTTCAGGTGGGAGGATGAGCAGCCAGATGTTGTCGTCCATGTAGAGACCAATGATGTGGGTAGGAAGGGTGAGGAGGTTCTGCAAGGAGAGTTCAGGGAGTTAGGCGCTAGGTTGAAGGACACGACCTCCAGAGTTGTGATCTCAGGATTGCTACCCATGCCATATGAGATTAGAAATAGGAGGATAAAGACATGGTGCAGGAGGGAGGACTTCAGGTTTCTATATCATCAGGCTCTCTTCCAGGGAAGGTGGGACCTCTTCTGATGGGATGGTTTGCATTTAAACTGGAGGAAGAATAATATCTTTGCGGGAAAGTTTGCTAGTGCTGCTCCCCGGGTTTAAACTAGATTTGCGGGGGAGGGGAATCGGAATGTCAGATAGGGGAGTGGTGGAGGGAAAAAACAATGTCAAAGTTGCATGTAACGCTCAAGATAATGGGTAGTACGGGGTGGACATGTTCTCAGGGGCATCTATTTCAATGCAAGGAGTATTGTAGGAAAGGCAGACGAGCTCAGAGAGAGGATTGGCATGTGAAATTATGACATTGTGACCATTAGTGAAACTTGGTTGTAGGAGGGGCAGGACCAGCTGTTCAATTTTTCTGGGTTCCATTGTTTCAGACGCGTTAGAGTGGGAGGCATGAAAGGGAGAGGAGTGGCATTGCTCGTCAGGGTATAAATATCACAGCTGTGCTCAGGTAGAACAGACAAGAGGACTCGTCTATTGAGGAAAAATGGGTGGATCTGAGGGATGGGAAAGGTATGACCACACATATGGGGTGTATTATGGACTGCCCAACAGTCAATGAGAATTGGAGGAGCAAATCTGTAGATTGAGCAGACAGCTGCAGGAAACATAAACTTTGTGATAAGAGATTTTAACTTTCCACAAATTGACTGGGATTCCCATATTTTAAAAGGGCTGGATGCATTGGAATTTGTCAAATGTGTTCAGGACAATTTTCTAAATCAATATATAGAGGTACCAACTAGGATCTCCTATGAGGGAACGAGACACGACAGGTGACAGAAATATGTGTAAGGGAACATTTTGGGTCCAGTGATCATAAAGCCATTAGTTTCAAGTTAACTATAGAGAAGGATAGGTCTGAGCCTCAGGTTGAGATTCTTTATTGGAGAAAGGCCAATTATGAGGAAATGAGAAAGGATCTAGAATGCACAGATTGAGATGAGTTGTTTTTGGGCAAGGACGTGTGAGGTAAATGGAAGACCTTCAAAGGTGAAATTTTGAGAGTACAGAGTTTGTACGTTTCTGTCAGGTTTTCGAGGGATATCAGGGATATAGTCTGGAAGAAGAAAGGTGTAGAGCAAGTATAAGCAACCCAGAGCAGATGAGGTACTTGAGGAGTATAAAAATGCATTGAAAAACCTCAAGAAAGAAATTAGATTTGTTTAGATTTATCAGATTTATTGTCAGAGTATATACATGACATCACATACAATCCTGAGATTCCTTTTTCCCGCTGGCACGACAGAATTACCACTAATTGGTAGTGCAAAAAATAAACTGTACCCAGCATGAACATGTAAAGAAAGAACTATAAACAGATAACGAATGTTAACAACTGAATGTGCAATTCAGAGAGAATAAAAGAGAATCAATAAAGTGCACAAGCAAGAGTCCTTAAATGAGTCTCTGATTGAGTTTGTTGTTGAGGAGTCTGATGGTGGAGGGGTAGTAGCTGTTCCTGAACCTGGTGGTGCGAGTCTTGTGGCACCTACCCCTCTATCCTGATGGTAGCACAAAGAACAGAGCAAGTGTTGGTGATGTGAATCCTTAATGATTGCTGCTGCTCTCCAACAGCAGTATTCCCTGCAGATATACTCAATAGTGGGGAGGGTTTTGCCTGTGATGTCCTGGGCTGTGTCCACGACCTTTTGCAGGGCTTTATGGTCGTGGGTATTGGTGTTCCCAAACCAGACTATGATGCAGCCAGTCTGCACTCTTTCCACCGCAGTTCTGTAGAAATTTTACAGCGTTTCTGGTATCGTACAAACCTCTGCAAATTCCTGAGGAAGTAGAGGTATTGACATGCTATCTTCACGATCCCAATAGTGTGTTGGATCCAGGAAAGATCATCCGAGATAGTGACACCCAAGAACTTAAATTTGTTCAACCTCACCACCTCTGATCCACCAATGATCACTGGATTGTACACCTCTGGTTTTCGTTTCCTGAAGTCAACAATCAGCAACTTTTGATGACATTGAGTGCAAATTTGTTATTGTTGTTCCATTCAGCCAAGTTTTCAATCTCCATCCTGTATGCTGACTTAATGCCTTCCTTTATACAACCCACAACCAGGTTATCGTCAACAAATTTGTAGATGATGTAATTGTCGTACCAAGCTGCACAGTCGTAAATGTAAAGTAAGTCGAGCAGGAGGCTACGAATACAGCCCTGTGGTGCTCTGGTACTGATGGAGGTAGAGAAGGAGAAGTTCTTACCAATCTTCACTGATTGTGGTCTGGAGGTGAGGAAATCCATGATGCTATTACACAGTGGGGTGTTGAGTCCAGGTCTTAAGAGTTTGCTGATCAGTTTTGAGGAAAACAAAAAGAAGTCATGAGTTTGCTTTGTCGGACAATGTGAAGGAAAATCCTAAGTGTTTCTATAGGTATATTGAGAGCAAAAGGATAGTAAGGGACAAAATTGGACCCCTTGAAGATCAGGGTGGTTGGCTATGTATGGGACAAAGAGATGGAGAGACCTTAAATGGGTTTTTCTAATCAATATTCACTCAGGAAACAGACAGAGTCAAGAAAAGTAAGGAAATCAAGAAATGAGGTCATGGAACTGATCCAGATTAACGAGGAGGAGGTGCTTGCTGTTTTAAAAGCAAATCTTGTGTGTGGCCTCCATCGGTTGTGGTCGACCATGGATATTGCGCCTCTGGTAATAGCTGGAGTGGCCCCTCCAGGGCAGAGTTGATATGCAGATCTGTATGTTGCCCATGCAGTGGGAACCGCCAACCCCATGCTAATGAGAGGTTCAAAGGAATGACGAAAGTCGATGTAGTTTAGTGCCAGCAGCATCGCAGGAGTTGCTGAACCAGTGCTGGGTGAAGCAGTCAGTTGCCTTTGGGACTCCGACTACAGATTTTTCCTTGGGGTTTATTCTCAAAGCCTTTCCCGTGAGCGGGTATAGCCACAAGGCAGCAGAGGTTTGAAATCAGAGTTTTCCCTCTCCTAGATGAATTACCATCAGTGATGAACAACCCCCATCTGCCCGGAGCAGCTGGTTTCAAGGTGCCAGTGGCCTGCCTTTGCCCCTTCTCCTGTTAGCGAGAACAGCACTGCCGGGCATAAGAACTACACTACACTTAAAGGCCAGGAGTTGGTTATCAGTGGTTGTTGAGAAGCATGCAATAAAGATCATTTGTGAGTATAGCAGTGGGAACTCGTCCCCACTACCACAGTTTGGCTATGGCAACCTTTAGAGCTTAAAGCAAATAAGGGTGGATAAATCTCCAAGGACTGGCAATATATTCCCTTGGTCCACAAGGGAGGCAAGTGTAGAAATTGCATGGACTCCAGCAGAAATATTTAAAATGTCCTTAGCCACAGGTGTGGTGCCGGAGGATTGGAGGGTAGCTCACATTGCTCCATTGTTTAAAAAAGGCTCCAAAATAACTCTGGAACTTATAGGCCGCTGAGCCAGACGTCAGTAGTAGGTAAATTATTGGAGGGTGTTCAAAGAGATTTGATATACAATCATTTGGATAACCGGAAACTGATTGGGGACAGACAGCATGGCTGGTATGGTATGTCGTGTTTAACCACTCATCAAGTTTTTTGAGGAGGTAACCAGAAAACCGATGAAGGAAAGGCTGTAGATGTTGTTTACGTGGACTTTAGTAAGGCCTTTGACAAGGTCCCACATGGGAAGTTAGTCAGGAAGGTTCACATGCTCTGAATTCATGGTGAAGTAGTGAACTGGATTCACAATAACTGGACAGAAGAAGAGAGAGAGTGGTGGTGGATGATTGCTTCTCAGACTGGAGGCCTGTGACTAGTGGTGTGCCTCAGGGATCGGTACTGGGACCATTGTTGTTTGATCAATGATCAATGATCTGGACGATAATGCAGTAAATTGGATCAGCAAATTTGCAGATGACACTAAGATTGGAGGTGTTGTGGACAACAAAAAAGGTTTTCAAAGCTTGCAGAGGGATCTGGTCAGATAAATGGCAGATGGAATTTAATGCAGGCATTTGTGAAGTGTTTCATTTTGGAAGGACAAACCAAGAAAGGACATACACGTTGAATGATAGGGCACTGAGGAGTGTGGTAGAACAGAGGGATCTGGGAATACAGATACAGAATTCCCTGAAAATGACATCACAGGTATGTAGATAGGTTGTAAAGAGATATTCTTGGCATATTGGGCTTCATAATCAAAGTATTGGGTAAAGGAGTTGGGATGTTATGGTAAGTTGTATAAGACATTGGTGTGTGCAGATTTGGTTTCCTAACTACAAGAAAGATATCAATAAGATAGAAAGAATGCAGATATTTACCAGAATGTTACCTGGACTCAAGGAACTGAGTTACAGGAAAAGGCATAGAAGAATGAGGAGAGATTTGACAGGTATTTAAAATTATGAGGGGGATAGACAGAGTAAATGCAGATAGGTTTTTTCCACTGAGGGTAGGTGAGATACAAACAGAGGACATGGGTTAAAAGGGAAAAGTTTAAGGGAACATAAGGGTGAACCTCTTTACACAGAGAGTAATGGGAGTGTGGAACGAGCTACCAGCTGGTGAATACATGCTCAGTTTTAACATTTAAGAAAAATTTGGACAGGTACGTGGATGGGTGGTGTATGGAGGGCTATGGTCTGGGTACAGATCAGTGGGACTAGGCAGAAAAATGGTTCAGTACAGAATAGAAGGCCCTGTTTCTGTGCTGTAATGTTCTATGGTTCTAAGAGGTGGACAATTTTGTCCCACTGAGACATGGAAAAGGGAACCAGTTGAGGCAAGAAGTAAAACATGAAATCTGCATGATTGAAGTACAAATAATACGCTGGAGAAACTCAGCAGGTCAAACAATGTATTTTATACAGCAGAGAGGAAGATACATCACCAATATTTCATGCTTCAGCCCTTCATCAATGTATGGAAATATGTCATTAGGTGCCAGAATGAAAAGGTAAGGGGGGGAACGTGGGGACAGGAGCACAGTCTCAAAGGCAGGAGGTAATAGGCGGAGAAGGGAGGGAGGGCACAGCAGCAAGCGAGGGGAGGAGGGATGGCTGGGTGAATAGAGGGGGGGGAGAGCTGAGGGAAAGAAGGCAGAGGTAAGGGGAAAGGAGAGCAGGGCAGGAGAAACCAGAAAAGTCAATGTTAATGCCATCCGGCTGGAGAGTGCCCAGACGGAAAATCAGGTGTTGTTCCTCCCATCTACAGGTGGTCTTCGTGGGATAGTACACGAGGCCATGGACAGACATGTGAGTATGGGAGTGTAACATAGAACTGAAATGATTGGCCGCTGAGAGGTCTCTGTCACTGGTGTGGATGGAGAAAAGGTGCTCAGTGAAGTGATCTCCCAGTCTCTGATGTAGAGAAGGTCATAAAGGGAGCAACAGATACAGTAAATCACTCCTGCAGATACACGAGAAGCACTGCTGCATTTGAAAGGCCTGTTTGTAGCCATGGACCGTGGTGAGGGAGGAGGTGTACCTCCTCCTGTGGCCAAAAGGGAAGTTGGCAGCAAAGTGAATGAAGTTGACAAGCTCATCATGGGTACATGAGGCAGCCCCGATGGGCCTTTTCTATGTAGGCTTGCATCATGAATTGCTCCACAAAGCCAATGTTGCAAACTATAAAGACAAGGTGGCCTCATGCACCTACGATGAGTTCGTCAACTTCATTCACTTTGCTGTCAACTTCCACTCCGATCTCAAATTCACCTGGTCCATTTACAACAACCCTCTCTCCTTCCTGTATCTCTTTGTCTCCATCTAGAGAAACAAGCTTTCCACCAACACATTTTACAAGCCACCAACTCCCACAACTACCTCGAATACACCCTCACACCCTGTCCTCTGTAAGGATTCTATTTCCTTCTCACAATTTCTCTGTCTACACTGCATCTCTTCCCAAGATGAGGTTTTCCAGTCCAGATCTTCTGAAATGTCTGCCTTCTTCCAAAAATGTGGATTCCCCTCCACCACCATCAACACAGCCCTCACGTCCATTTCCTCCATTTCCTACTCATCTCCCCTGGTCTCCTCTGTCCCTAGACTCAACAAATGCAGGATTCCCCATTCCCCTTGTCTACATCTACCACACCACAAAGATCTGCATCAAACACATTATCCTCTGGAATTTCTGGCACTTATAACAGGATCCCACCTTCAAACACATCATCCCTTCCCCTCCCCTCTCTGTCTTCCATAGGGACCGTTCCCTCAGTGACACCATCATGCATTCATCCTTCCCTACCAATCACACCCCCGGCACCTTCTGCTGGGTCACAGGAAGGGCCACACTTGAACCTATCACACTCCAGACCCCAAACAAGCCTTTCAAGTGAAGCAACACTTCACGTGTATCCATGGGATTTAGTTACTGTTTCTGGTGCTCCCTTCATGGACTCTTCTACATCGGAGAGACTGGGCGCAGACAGGGAGATTTCTTCACTGATCACCTTCGCTCTGTCTGCACCAGTGACAGGGACCTCCCAGTGGCCAACCATTTCAGTTCTGTGTCCCACTCCCATACTCACATGTCTGCCCATGGTCTCATGTACTATCCCATCAAGACCACATGTAGAAGGGGGAGTCACGTGATGGAGTAGTGGCCGGACGGTGAACTCCAGCCCTCTCCAGAAAAGTCGGAAAAAACAAAGGAAAACACAAAGGCACAAAAATAAAAATTAAAGTAAAGTGAGTATAAAGGTGGAAAGAAGATGGCGACGAAAAAAGAAAAATCGAAATCAACGGTAAGAAGAGAGGAAGAGAAGACAACGGAAGAAGAAGGAGAAGGCCTTACCTGTTCGAAGAGGCCCACAGTGGAGAGAGAAACTCGCTCCCTCAGGTCGGTAGAAAGTGGACCACAAAAATGGCTCGCTGAGCCGAGTAAAAGTGCGCAACCGCGCATGCAAAAAAACACACTGACGGGAGGGGTGACCAGCTGGGGAGTCGATCTCCACAGCCGGCAATGACAGCTGCAGAACACCTGCAGCAAGAGGAGAACATAGAAGACAATGAAAACAAGAAAGAAGAGAAGAAAAGGGCAACAAAGAAACAACAGATGGCCAACCCAGAGGAAGAAGAAGAGGAAGAGGAAGAGTACAGTGAAATAGAAGAAGAAGGGAAAGGCAAGATAAAGGATATACTTTCTCTTATTAAAGAATACATGGAGTCATTTAAAGAATGGCAAGCGCAAGAATTTAATGATTTAAGAAGAAGAATAAACAATACAGAGAAGAAAATGAATAAAATAGATATGACCTTAACAGAAATGGGAAAGAGAATGGACAAGATGGAAGAGCGGGAAGCAGCAGTAGAAATGGAGGTAGAGGACTTAAAAAAGAAATTAGAGGAATCTAATAAAAAAGTTATAGAGACACAAGAACTGTTAGCTCAGAAAATAGATATAATGGAAAATTATAACAGAAGAAGTAACATAAAGATAGTGGGCCTTAAGGAAGATGAAGAAGGCAAGAATATGAGAGAGTTTATAAAAGATTGGATCCCCAGGATCCTAGGATGTCCAGAACTACAGCAAGAAATGGAAATAGAAAGGGCACATAGAGCAGTGGCCTATAAACCACAACCACAACAAAAGCCAAGATCTATTTTAGTAAAATTCCTAAGATATACTACAAGAGAAAAGGTACTGGAGAAGACAATGGAAAAAGTAAGAGAGGGCAACAAACCACTGGAGTACAAAGGGCAAAAAATCTTCATTTATCCAGATATAAGTTTTGAACTCCTGAAGAAGAGAAAGGAGTTCAATACAGCAAAGGCGATTTTATGGAAGAAAGGGTATAAATTTATACTAAAGCATCCAGCGGTATTGAAAATATTTATTCCAGGACAACAAAACAGACTATTTTATGGAGAGGGGGGAAACCGAGGATAGCACTAGATAAATTAACAGAATGGTATGAACAAGGAGGCTTACAACTGCCAAACTTTAAAAATTATTATAGAGCCGCACAATTAAGATACCTATCAGATTTTTATCAAACAAGGGAAAAGCCAGATTGGACGAGATTAGAATTAGATAAAATAGGGGAAAAGATACCTGAACACATATTATATAAATGGGATGAAAAATTGGTACAACATAGAAGTTCTCCAGTATTACATCATCTCCTCAATATTTGGAAGAAGATTCATGTAGAAAGAAATAAAACAAATTATCAATTACCAAAACTAATATTGACGCAAAACAAGTTACTCCCTTTTACAATAGATAACCTTTCCTTTAGAGAATGGGAAAAAAAAGGGATTAAAAGAATAGAAAATTGTTTTTCAGGAAATAGATTCTTATCCTTTGAACAAATGAAAGATAAGTACAATATAACTCAAGATACAGCGCTGGCATATTACCAATTGAGATCCTACTTGAAGGATAAATTAGGAAGCAGTTTGAGTTTGCCAGAGGCAAGTAACCTTGAATATGTGATTACAGATACAATGATAATCAAAAGATTTATAACAAATATGTATATTAAACTGCAAGAAAAGGAGAATGAGGAAACAAATGGTAAAACTAAATAAAAATGGGAACAAGATTTAAATATAAAGATAAAAAAGGAAACATGGGAGAAGTTATGTTCTGGAACGATGAGAAATACAATAAATACGAGGTTACATATGATACAATATAACTGGATACACAGGCTATACATTACACCTCAAAAGTTAAATAAATGGGACCCAACAGTATCTGACAGATGTTTTCGATGTAAAAAAGAAATGGGAACAACAATTCATGCAATATGGACATGTAAGAATGTAGAAAAATTTTGGGAAGATCTAAACCAAATATTAAATAAAATTACAGAAAACAATATACCAAAGAATCCAGAGATCTTCCACCTAAGTAACATAAAAAACAAAGAATTTGGAATTGATTTGGAGGATGCACAAAAAAGATTTGTTAAGATAGCTCTAGCCGTAGCAAAAAAATGTATTATGTCAACCTGGAAATTGGAAGATAATTTGAAAATACAACAATGGTATATAGAAATGAATAAATGTATTCCATTAGAAAAAATAACATATAGTTTAAGAAATAATATTGAAATATTCAAACAAATATGGGAGCCTTACATTAAATACAATAGCGAAAACCTACTGGGGACAATCATTACCTAAGTTAACGGAAGGAAAAGGAAATGAAAAGAATGGACTCAGTAGAATTTCTGGTGTATTTTTATTGAATGACAACATTGTCTGACTGGTTTAATGTATCCTAGATTTTATACCTTAAATGGACGGGAGGGGGGAGGTAGGGAGGGTGGGATGGGAGGAGGGAGGGGGGGGGAGAAAATGGCACTGTATATGTGTGAAAAGGAAAAAGTGTGTACCATGGTTAATGTGATTTATGGTGTAAAAAATAAAAAAAATTTAAAAAAAAATAAGACCACATGTAGAATGGAGGAATAACACCTGATTTTTCTGCCCGGGCTCTCTCTAGCTAGAGGGTATCGACTTTTCTGGTTTCTGCTAACCCGCTCTTACTTCCCTTCCCCTTATATTCCTTCCCTCAGCTCTCCACCCCCTTCTCTTTCTTTTCCCCTAGCATCACTCCTCCCCTTGCTCACAGCTGTGCCCTCCCTCCCTTCTCCATCTATTACCTCCTGGCTGTGGGACCATGTTCCTCCCCTCCCTTCCCCCTTACCTTTTTATTTGGCACCTACCGACATTCCTCCATACCTTGATGAAGGGCTCAAGCCCAGAATGTCATTGTGCATCTTTATCTTTGCTATAAATAGATGAGGCATGTAATTAAGAGGAAAAAGGAAGCATACATTAGATTTAGGAATCAAAGCAGGAATCAAAGGGCTCATGAGAATTATGTGGTAGCAAGAAGGGAACTTAAGAAAGGACTTAGGAAAGCACTAAGGGGCATGAGAAGGAGTTGGCGAGATGGATAAAGGAAAATCCTAAGGTGTTCTATGTCTGTGTGATGAAAGGGCCATTTAAGGATGAAGGAGGCAAATGTATCTGGAGGTGGAGGAGCTTGGGGGAGATCCTAAATGAATACTTTGCTTCAATATTCACCAGAGAAAAGGACCTTGGTCAAGGTGATGTGCTGGACCATGTTGAGATTATGAAAGAGGTAGTGCTGGAACTTCTTAAAAACATTAGCATTGATAAATCCCAGGAACTGGATGAGATATACCCCAGATTGCCGTGGGAAGGGACAGAAGAGATGGCTTGGGTGTTGGTGATGATCTTGGTTCCATCTTGGCCACAAGAGAGGTGCGTGAGGATTGAGGAATAGCAAGTCCCCTTGTTTCAAAAAGTGAGAATCCTAGGAAGATAAAGTCAAAGCCAACATGGTTTCCTTAAGGGAAAAATCATGCTTGACGAAACTATTGGAAATCTTTGTAGAAGTGACAAGCAGGCTAGACAAAGGAGATGTTGTGTATTTGGATTTTCCAGGCCTTTGACAAGGTGCAGCTTAACAAGATACGAGCCTGTGGTTTTACAGAAAACATAATAGCATTGGTAAAGCATTGACTGGTTGTCAGGAAGCAGAGTGAGAATACAGAGATCATATTCTAGTTGACTGCCAATTGCTATTGTTGTTTCACAGGGGTTGGTGTTGAGGCCACTTTGTTTTTATGTTGTATATTAACGATTTAGATCATAGAATGAATGGCTTTGTTGCCAAGTTTGCAGATGATATGAAGGTAGGTGGAGGCGCAGGTAGTGTTGAGGAAACAGGAAGGCTGCAAAAGGACTTGGACTGATTAGCAGAATTGGTAAAGAAGTGGTAATTAAAATACAATGCTATAAAGTGATCATGTATTTGGTAGAAAAATCAACAGGCCAACTATTTTCTAAATGGGTATAAAATTGAAAATATCCAGATGCAATGGGATCTGGGAGTCCTCATGCAGGATAACTTGAAGGTAAATGTGCATGTTGAGTCAATGGTGGAGGAGGCAAATGCAATACTGGTATTCATTCAAGAGGAATAGAGTATAAGAGCAGGGATGTGATGTTGAGCCCTTTTTAAGACTGAGTGGGAAAGTGGATCAACTCATGATTAACTGGCAGGGCAGACTCAATGGGCTGTATAGCCTATTTCTGCTCCTGTCTTATGGTCTTATAACTCCTTACACTGCTATCAAATTTCCCTTCATTCTCTGATGCTGCAAGGAATAAAGTCCTAACCTCTCTCACCTTTTCCTGTAACTCAATTCCTCAAATCCCGGCAACATCTTTGTCAAGTTTTTCTGCACTCTTTCAATTGTTGGACAATAAATGCTGATCTTAGCAGTGATGCCCAAATATGGAAAATAAAAATCGCTTTCTGAAGTCTCTGCTCATTCATAGGGATATGTTTGATGAGAAATAGGAGCAGAAGGAGCCCATCCAAACCCTCGAGTCCTTTCTCGCCACTGGACGCAATCATTATTGCTATGAACTTGGCGCCATGACTTTTGACTCCTTGATAGGTGAAAGGCATGTTGATCTTGTGCACGGTCACATCCAACCACCCACCTTCACAGCATCATGGTGACAGGGGCTGGCTAACAGTGTAATGAGTGTAACAGGATAGAGAAGTGAATACCTTTGATTCAGAATCCAAAGGGTTGAAGAGGAAAGCAAGGACTTTTTTTTATTTAATTTTTTATTTTTCACACTATAAACCATATTGACCAAGATACATACAGATATTTTTTCTCTTGAATATATACAGTGTCATTTTCTCCCCCTTTCCCCCCCTCTCTTCCCTCCCTCCCTCAACCCCCCTTCCCATTCATTTGAAGTTCAATCTATAAGATACATTAAACCTGTTAAACAAAGTTGTCACTTAAAAATAAACAAGAAATTTTACTGAGTCAGTTCTTTTCATTGTCTTTTCCTTCTGTCATTTTAGGTGGTGGAAGTCCATGGTAGGATTTCTCTATTGTATTTCATGTATGGCTCCCATATTTGTTCGAATATTGTGATGTTATTTCTTAAATTATATGTTATTTTTTTCTAATGGAATACATTTATTTATTTCTATGTACCATTGTTGTATTCTCAAGTTGTCTTCTAATTTCCAGGTTGACATAATACATTTTTTTGCTACAGCTAGGGCTATCATAACAAATCTTTTTTGTGCCCCATCCAAATCGAGTCCAAATTCTTATATTACTTAGAAGGAAGATCTCTGGGTTTTTTGGTATATTGCTTTTTGTGATTTTATTTAATATCTGGTTTAGATCTTCCCAAAATTTTTTCACTTTCTCACGTCCAAATTGCATGAGTTGTTGTTCCCGTTTCCTTTTTACAGTGAAAACATCTGTCTGATACTGTTGGGTCCCATTTATTTAACTTTTGAGGTGTGATGTATAGCCTGTGAATCCAGTTATATTGTATCATGCGTAACCTCGTGTTTATTGTATTTCTCATAGTTCCGGAGCATAGCTTTTCCAATGTTTCATTCTTTATCTTTATGTTTAGATCTTGTTCCCATTTTTGTTTAGGTTTACCGTTTATTTCCTCATTCTCCTCTTCTTGCACTTTGATGTACATGTTTGTTATAAATTTTTTAATTATCATTGTGTCTGTAATCACATATTCAAAATTACTTCCTTCTGGTAACCTCAGACTGTTTCCCAATTTGTCCTTCAAGTAGGTTTTCAGATGGTGGTATGCAAACATTGTATCGTGAGTTATATTATATTTATCCTTCATTTGTTCAAAGGATAATAATTTATTTCCCGAAAAACAATTTTCTATTCTTTTGATCCCTTTTCTCTCCCATTCTCTGAAGGAAAGGTTATCTATTATGAAAAGGATTAGTTGATTTTGCGTCAATATTAATTTTGGTAGTTGGTAATTTGTTTTATTCCTTTCTACGTGAATCTTCTTCCAAATGTTGAGCAGATGGTGCAATACCGGTGAATTCCTACGTTGCACCAATTTTTCATCCCATTTATATAGTATATGTTCAGATATCTTCTCCCCTATTTTATCTAGTTCTAATCTGGTCCAATCTGGTTTTTCCCTTGTTTGATAAAAATCTGATAGGTATCTTAATTGTGCGGCTCTATAATAATTCTTAAAATTTGGTAGTTGTAAGCCTCCTTGTTTGTACTACTCTGTTTATTTATCTAGTGCTATCCTCGGTTTCTCCCCTTTCCATAAGAATTTCCTTATTATTTTCTTTAGCTCCTTGAAGAATTTCTCTGTTAAGTGAATTGGTAATGACTGAAATAGGTATTGTATCCTTGGGAAGATGTTCATTTTAATACAGTTTATCCTTCCTATCAGTGTTAGTGGTAAGTCTTTCCAATGCTCTAAGCCGTCTTGTAATTTTTTTCATTAATGGATGATAATTTAGTTTATATAGATGGCCGAGATTTTTATTTAGTTGTATACCTAGGTATCGCATTGCTTGTGTTTGCCATCTAAATGGTGATTCTTTCTTTAAACTTTGTGAAATCCGCATTATTCATTGGCATTGCTTCACTTTTATTTGCATTGATCTTGTACCCTGATACTTCTCCATATTCCTTTAATTTCCTATGTAATTCTTTTATTGATATTTCTGGTTCTGTTAAGTATACTATAACGTCATCTGCAAATAGACTGATTTTATATTCCTTCTCTTTTATTTTTATCCCTCTTATTTATTTTCTGTTCTTATCAGTTCTGCCAGTAGTTCTATAGCTAACGCGAACAGTGGGGGAGATAGTGGACATCCTTGCCTTGTTGATCTGCTTAAGTTAAATTGTTTTGATATATATCCATTTACTGTCACTTTTGCCAATGGCCCCTTATATAATGCTTTAATCCAATTAATATATTTCTCTGGTAGGCTAAATTTTTGTAGTACTTTGAATAAATAATTCCATTCTACTCTGTCAAAGGCCTTCTCTGTATCTAAAGCAACCGCTACTGTTAGAGTTTTATTTCCTTCTACTGCATGAATTAAGTTAATAAATTTACAGATATTGACTGTTGTTCGTCTTTTTTTAATAAATCCAGTTTGGTCTAGTTTTACTATTTTTGGTACATAGTCGGCCAATCTGTTTGCTAATAGTTTAGCTATTATCTTATAATCTGTGTTAAGTAGAGATATTGGTCTATATGATGCTGGTGCTAGTGGATCTTTCCCTGTCTTTGGTATTACTGTAATTATTGCTGTTTTGCATGAATCTGGTATGTCTTGTGTTTTTTCAATCTGATTGATTACTTCCAGGAGGGGAGGAATTAATAAGTCTTTAAATGTTTTATAAAATTCTATTGGGAGTCCATCCTCTCCTGGTGTTTATTGTTCGGTAGTTTTTTTTAATATCTCCTGTAATTCATCTATTTCAAATGGTTTTATTAATTTATTTTGATTGGTATTATTTTATTGATTAATATAGCTACTCCTCTGGCTTTTGAATTATATGATGCTGCTGTTTCATGTCCTATCCAATCTCTATTTAACTTCTTGTGTTTCACTTCAGTTAGATGTGTTTCTTGTACGAATGCTATATCAATTTTTTTCTTTTTTCAGTAAATTTAACCGTTTCTTCCTTTTGATTTGGTTATGTCTTCCATTAATATTTGAAGTTATATAGTTCAACATAGTCATTTCATACTTTGTTTATCTTTCCTTTCCGTTTCCTCATCACCACCTTCCCTTCTTATCCATTTCTGCTTTCTTTTTTTGAACATATTATAATACAACATTTCTAAAACATAAAATATTTTCATTATTCTCATATCTAAAATTCCTTTAACCCCAATAGTCCCTCCCCTTTCTGAGTTGCCCTTGTCGGGCAACCACATCTCCCCTCTCCATTTGGATTTGCGAATCCGCTCACAAGCGTCAACTGATTTCGCAGTGACTGTTATTCTTCCCCACCCAGCCCCCCCAGAAAAGATTTTAATCTTCATATATAACAAAGGTCACTCTCTTAATTCCCTCCTTACTTCCTTTCTTCCCTTTCTTTCCCTTCTTACTTCTTACTTATACTCTATATATTTATATATATTTATATATATATAGTTGTCATTTTTGTTCTTGTTACATCTCTTCATCTCTCTGTCTGTTTTGTCGTTGTTCTGCAAATTTTTGTGCTTTTTCCGGATCCAAGAATAGTTTGCTTTTCTGCCCCGCAACTATTTTAAGTACCACTGGGTATTTTAACATAAACGTATAACCTTTTTTCCATAGGGTCGTTTTTGCTGCATTAAACTCCTTCCTCTTCTTCAGGAGTTCAAAACTTATATCTGGATAGAAAAAAAATTTTTGACACTTGTATTCCAGTGGTTTTTTTGTCTTCTCTTATTTTTTTCATTGCCTTCTCCAATCTATTTTCTCTTGTTGTATATCTTAGGAATTTTACTAGAATGGATCTTGGTTTTTGTTGTGGTTGTGGTTTTGGGGCTAATGTTCTGTGTGCCCTTTCTATTTCCATTTCTTCCTGTAATTCTGGCCTTCCTAGGACCCTGGGGATCCACTCTTTTATAAATTCTTTCATATTTTTGCCTTCTTCATCTTCCTTAAGGCCCACTATCTTTATATTGTTTCTTCTATTATAATTTTCCATTATATCTATCTTCTGAGCTAACAGCTCCTGTGTTTCTTTAACTTTTTTATCAGATTCTTCTAATTTCTTTTTTAGTCATCTACCTCCATTTCTATGGCTGTTTCTCGTTCTTCCACCTTGTCTACTCTTTTTCATATTTCTGTCATGATCATCTCTAATCTATTCACTTTTTCTTCTGTACTTTTTATTCTTTTTATTTCACTGAATTCTTGTGACTGCCATTCTTCTACTGTTTCCATATATTCTTTAAAAAAAATATATCCACGTACTTGCCCTTCCCTTCATCTTCCATTTCTCTGTGTTCTTCCTCCTCTTCTTCTGAGTCGACTCCAGGATCTGTGTCTTTTACCTCTGTCTCTTCTGATTTTCTTGTTGGGTTGTTTATTTTATTTTGTTGGGTATTTTTGTTTTTCTTATTTTTATTAAAAGTGTCTTGGTGTTGGTCTTCTTCCTCTGGGTTGGTCATCTGTTGTTTCTTTGATTTCCTATTTTTATTCTCTTCCTTCTTGCTCTCGTTATTTTCTATGTTTTCCTGTTGAGAGTCTTGCTGTCGTGTTTCAGCTGTGGAGATTTACTCCTCAGCTGGTCCCCCCTCCCGTTGGTGCTGTTTTTGTCTTGTGCATCGCGCATGCGCGAGGATTCACGCATGCGCAGTTGCGCACTTTTGTTTGGCTCCGTGAGCCATCTTTGTAGTCCTGAGTTAGGGGGTCTCCACTGACCTCAGGGAGCGGGCTTCTCTCTCCACGGTGGGCCTCCTTGTACCGGTAAGGCCTTCACCTTCCTCCTCTGATGTCCTTCCTTCTTCTTTTCTTCCCGTTGTTTTTGGTTTTTCTTTCTTTGCTGCCATTTTCTCCACACTTTCACTTTCAAGTTGATAGGGTTTCTGTATTAGTGCCTTTGTTTTTTCTCTACCTTTTTTATACTTTTCTGGAGAGGGCTGGTATTTTCTTACCGGTCACTATTCCATCACGTGACTTCCCCAGGAAAGCAAGGACTTGAAGGACAAAATTCTGCAGATGCTGAAAAAAGTCAGAGTTGTACATCATATAATAGACCCTTCAGCCTATCATGGACATGCCAACCTATTTGACCATGTACACAAACCCCAGTTTAACATGTGGACCACATCCTTCCACACTTTGTGAATTTGGTGGTTGTTTCCATTTCTACACCACCTCCTGGAAGTTTCTTCCAGATATCAGTTATTCACTGGGTTCCTTTCAAAAACAACTCTGCGGTCCCCTTTAAAACTCCTTCCTCTTGACTTAAACCTGTGCTCATTGGAAAATGATTCTGTCAATCAACCCTAATCCAGGCTGCATATTGTTTAAATTTCTGAGGATGACCTTCAGCTTTGATCATTCCAGGGAATACAAGCCTAGCCTACCCCCATAACTAAAGTCCTCCAATCCAGGTGAATCTCCTCTGCACCCTCTCCAGTGCAACCACATGCCTCCTTTGTGTGTATTGTGCACTAACATCCCAAGTCTCATGCTGTCTATTCCAAACCAACTTTGCATACATTTAAAGAGCTTGTTTTGGATCCATTGTGTCTTGAACTTTGAGTCACATCCTTGACTCCATTCTTTCTCTGGAAGTGGAGGTCTCACCAGCCTTGCTGCTTTACATTGTACAACTCCCACCTGTCTCACCCTGTTATGGGAAGGATGTGGAAGCTTTGGAGAGGCTGCAGAAGAGATTTACCAGGATGCTGCCTGGAATGGAGAACATGTGCTATGAAAAAAGGTTGATTCGGCTAGGACTGTTCTCATTGCGAGAGGAGATTACATAGAGGTGGACAATAAATCCTGATCTTAGCAGTGATGCCCAAATATGAAAAATAAAAATCGCTTTCTGAAGTCTCTGCTCATTCATAGCAGATATGTTTGGTGAGAAATAGGAGCAGAAGGAGCCCATCCAAACCCTCGAGTCCTTTCTCGCCACTGGACGCAATCATTATTGCTATGAACGTGGCGCCATGACTTTTGACTCCTTGATAGGTGAAAGGCATGTTGATCTTGTGCATGGTCACATCCAACCACCCACCTTCACAGCATCATGGTGACAGGGGCTGGCTAACAGTGTAATGAGTGAACGGGATGGAGAAGTGAATACCTTTGATTCACCCACCTTCACAGCATCATGGTGGACAGCCAGCACTGTTTTCCTGGGGTGGCAATGGCTAATACCGGAGAACATCTGTTTAAGGTGAGGGGAGGAAAGTTATGGGGAGATGTCGCAGGTAGTAGGTGCCTGGAATGCATTGCCAGGGGTGGTGGTGGAGGCTGTTACAATAGGGACATTCAAATCTTAGTTAGGTATATGGATGTTAGAAAAATAGAGGGTTATATTAAACTAAGGAGTGGCACATTTGACGTAGCAGTTAGGACAATGCCTTTACAGCACAGTAATCGAGTTTGTACGTTCTCCCCATGTCTGCTTAGGTTTTCCCTGGGGCCCTGGTTTCCTCCCACCCTTCAAAAACGTACTGGGGGTGTATATTAGGCGGTACGGGTTTGAGGGCCGAAATGCCCTGTATGTCCAAATAAAATTTAATTTTAAATTCCATTCCGGCCCACGATCCTGTGCTGCGCAATTACACCCAATTGACTTACACCCCCTGTACCTTTTGAGCAGTGGGAGGAATCTCACGCAAGCAAACATGGGGAGAAGGTACAAACTCCTTCCAGACAGCACCTTTGCTGGCGCAGTAACAGTGTTACACTGAACCACTAAGCTAACCATGTTATGCATGTGAGGTAGAAGTAGACTGATGGCAGAATAGGCCTGCAGAGGTTGGCACAACAGAAGGGCCTGTGTTCTACTGTTCCATGCTCTAAACTGCTCTTGTTTGTCACATCTCAGACTTGACCCCAACCTTCCTGAAGCTTGATTGAATCTCTTTCCCAGTTCTAACCAAGGTTCGCTGCCTGAAACGCTAACTCCGCTTCTCTTCCCACAGCTGCTGACCTGCACATTTCCTTTTTCACATTTTTGATGTTAAACCACGGATAGAATCTCTCTTATAATTTATCATGGTTTTATCATGGCGAGAACAAAAACCGGCGTTGGTGAGTGGCAATCTTTTTCATCTGCCCTCTGGCCGACGTGGCTTGGCCCGATTTTGCAGCTTTGATTGACAGGTCCCGGGCGGTTGCCATGGTACTTGGGAGGTGCCTGAGTGCCGGGGAAACAGCCAGCTGGCGCGGGTGACGTCAGCGACGCACCTGCCTGCGGAGGCGTGGCTTGCGCGCTGAGTGATGGGGAAGCGCGGCTTGAGAGTTGAGTGACGGGTGAGCAGCCAGCTGCTGGGCAGTAGACGCCGGCGAGCGCAAGGTATGGCAGCGCATCTCCTGCCCTGGCAGCCGCTTCTCATCGCGCCCGAGCATGGCTGCGCTGCGCGAAGCTCCGCCCGAGGAAAGCGTGCACAGTGAGCCGGAGCAAGGCAGCAGCCATCTGGGTCACTACAATGCGCAGTGGTTGCTGCTGGAAGAAGGTACCGTTGCTTCCATTGTGTTGTGTTTACTTCGCTGTCGCTCACATTCCTAAGGAGGGACAGAGGAGCATTGCCTGTGCCACCACGCGTTTTGTTCTGCTTGAGTCTGCAATGCACAACCGTGCTGGGGAGACGCAGCAGCATCGATAGACCTGCTGAGTTTCTCCACCGTTTCTGTGCTTCGTTCTGGGTGACATTGCTCCTGGCGATCACAGGCTTTTTTTTTGGTTTCTTCCGTCTCCATCTCCTACACCCAGATGTGGACTTCCGATGCAAGCCATGGGCTCTGCTTTTGTAGCCCAGCAAGGAGTCAGTTCTTCCAATCCGGAGCATGTGCTTTGAAACATTGCCCACTCAAAAGTGCTGGAGGTGCTCAGCAGGTCACGCAGCTGAGTTTCTCCAGCAAGTTCAAGTTCATTATCAACCCACTGTTCATATGCAACCCGACCAAACAGTGTTTCTCCCGCCCGTGGTATGGACACACACCACAGAAAAATCATATCCAAACATAAAGATCTAATATAGAATAAATATTTTGTGATGGTTTACTCAGTTCATCGATTTCACAGACTGTGGGAAGAAGAGATTCCCTAGTCTGCAGCCCTGATTCCTGTGTTTTCTTCCGAATGGTAGTGGGTCAGCGGATCTTTAATTTTTTAAGTTCCATTTATGCAGTGCTGCCAGTGAATGCGGTCATTATAGGAAAGGGGATCCTAATGATCTTTTCAGTTGTTTTAATGATCCTCTGTATTGACTTCCAGCTCTCCACCTACCATCACACACAATGATGCAGCCAGACAGAACACTCTCAGTTGGGATGCTGTAAAAATAGTTTTAGGTACTGCACTAGAACCCAGCATGTTCAGATGTGGTTGTTTACCTCAGTTGGGCCATTGCTTTGTCAAGCACCTGAGATCAGGCTATGGAGTGTCTGAGGTTCCTGTTGCCTGTCACCCAAATCAACATTCTACTCTCATACTGCCCCTTCCTCTTGTAGCCTCTTGTGGTTCATCTGGGAATGTGGCAGCCTGCATAACTCAAACAAATTCAGCTGCTTCAGGCAACTTGCTCTGTGTTTCTACTGGAATTGGCCTTGAGTGTGCATCTGCAATATCTATAGACTTTTGTGTTTTTCTCTGCCCAATCTGTTGGCCATTTCCTGTTGCATTGATCTGCATCATACAGCCTATACTGTGTGGTATGAAGTGGGGGGGGGGGGGGGGGCAAAGAATTGGATGTTGTCACAGTGGTGGAGATATCCCGGTTGTCGTTTGCAAGGGACTGGATGGAGAGAGAGGATAGACTCAAGCTGTGGGGAGAGAAGTTCTGTATTTGACTTCTCAGGTGATGGTGGGGGTGTGGAGGGGGGGGGGGGGGGGAGGAGAGCTTGGTATGCGTTGCTGTTGCATTCCTATAGGATAGCACCAGGGCACTGCTGGGAGGACTGTCCTGATAATATTTGAGGCTCTGTGGTCAGCACGGGGTGGGGAGGGTTGTTGATGTGACTGGTTCCTGAGCAAGATGAGGCAGGAACAACAGACCTGCTTGGGGAAGAGGTAGAAGTGCTGGCACTATCGTGTTGGAGAAAAAAGGGTTCTGACCTGAAACATCCGGCGTTCTTTTTCTCTCACAGATGCTGCTCAGCCCCTGGAATTCCTCCAGCAGATTGTTTATTGCTCTCACCTTGTATGTTTGTTTTCTCTCTCTCTCTGACTGCCTTATTAATCTGCCAACTTCCTCAACAGATGATCACCATGGCAACCTGGCCTCTCCTTGTCAGACATTCCTTTTGTCCTCCCTGTACCTCCCACACCCTCAGTCGAAACTCATTTGCTTTCAGCTTATTTTTCAGACCTGAAACAATAACCCTCCGGCTTCCACAGTTGCTGCCTGGCTCTGAATGTGTTTCCAGCATTTCTCACGTTTAATTTCAGCCTTCAGCATCTGCAGGTTTTTCATTTTTATTCATTTGTGGGATTAAGTAGTCAAGCCTCAGTATTATTGTACAATAAAACCCCTGGTATTGGTAGATGCCAGATAAGTGGGTTTTCCACATTTGTTGCGTGAATGGAGAAGTAATGGCGAGGCATGCCAATTTTAAATCGATATTTTTTACCCATTTATTTTCGCAATTTTTTTTGTGCCGGTTGCTTGAGGCTGCCATTTGCTTGAATTCCAGATAACAGGGATTTTACTATATTGCACTCAATCACACCATTTGTAAACCTACACGTTTAACCCCAGTTTTATTGCCTGCTTTCATTGCCCTGAAATCTGGGTCACTGGCTCATTACCAGGGGTCAATCCCATGTGTGAGAGTCTGAAGTCACATACAAAGCAGATAGTTAAGGCAGCAGATTTTGTCTACATGATTAGTGAACTATTGGAAATTTTAAACAATAATTCAGCAACTTTACGGAAACCAGGAGTTACCACGCCTTGATCCCGATGTACTTTAATTGAACACACCTGCTTCTGAAGCGAGATTTGAACATGGTTCTTCTCTGCCAATCCAGTCACTTTTCATGCTGCTCTCTCTATCTAGGGTGTCAGGAATTGACATGGGCTCCTTAACTGGTTCGTTCCATTCAGTGTGTTGCCTTTCAGCTCTATCCCTACTTTGGAGTGTGTTTTCAAAGTGGGGCTCAGATCCAGAACTGCCACCACCTCCACAATTTAATTTGTTTGATAAGGCCGAACATTGCAGTAAAATGCATAGGGATCAGGGTATTGAGAGAAAGGAAGTCTTTCCTTTCTGTCACCCCTTCTACCATGTGAAAGGCTGGAAATGACTGAGCTCAGTTCAGTCCATCAGCTGTTATCCACCACCCACAGCAGCCTGGAGATCTCTGAACTCCCAAGTCCTGAACATAGAAACCAATTCAGAGGGAACTGCAAGGGACTTGTGGTTGAATCTGTTCCCTCCTGAGGGACACGTTAAACCAAGGCTCCACCTTTCTTAGGTTGCATAGTCCATATGGGACTTGTTTGCACAAAGGTCTTTGACATTTCTGAGCAAGATGCTAATATTGTAACCCAGGAACCAAGGTGCATGTAACTGGCGTCATGGGGAATATTTGGATTGGATGGGAACATTGAATTTTAATGCTAATGGCAAGAGTACAACCCACAAATGGCTTTGCATCAATCAGCTTCAGACTGGGAGCACCAATGGAAGGAAATAGGATGTCAGGTGTGGGTATAAAGTTTACCTTTGGTTTGTTTAAATTTAATTTTTTTTTAAACTTCAAACGTAGAGCATGTTAATGAGCCCTTCCGGCCCACGAGCCCATGCTGCCTAATACACCCAATAATCTACAACCCTGTCCATTTTTAAAGGTGGGATGAAACTGGAGCACCCGGAGGACACCCACACAGACATGGGGAGAGTGTACAAACTCCAACCATACAGTGGTGGCCTCGAATCTGAGTCCCTGGTGCAATAACAGCATTACTCCAACTGATCTGATAACCGAAAGAATGACCTTGGTGTGTTTTACTTCAAGGTGGTTAGGTTTGGGAGCAGATCTGCTTTGAATCTTGTAATCCTACTGAATTCTGACGCAGGTTTAGATTTTCTGCCACTGTGTGTGTTCATTTTAGTTTTTGAGATACAGCACAGGAGTCTGCGCTGCTCATGTACACCCATATGACCAATTAATTTCCGAACCCCATACATTTTGGAACACGGGAGGAAACCCATGCAGATCACGGGGAGAACAGATGAATGTTAACTTCAAACTCTTTACAAAAGTGCTCAGGCATAAACCATAAGACATAGGAGTAAAAATAGGCCATTCCACCCATCAAGTCTGCCCTGCCATTTAATCATGAGGTGATCCATTTTTCCCACTCAGCCCCACTGCCTGCCTTCTCCACGTAACCCTTGATGCCCTAGTTAATCAAGAACCTATCAATCTCTGCCTTAAATATGCCCAATGATCTGGCCTCCACAACTGCCAGTGGCAACAGATTCCACAGATTTACTACCCTCTGGCTGAAGAAATTCCGACGCATCTCTGTGCTAAGTGGATACCCTTCAATCCTGACATTTTTCCCTCTTGTCCTCGACTCTCCCACCATGGGAAACAACCTTCCTACATCTACTCTGTCCGTGCCTTTCAACATTCAAAATATTTCAATGAGATTTCCCCCCCCCCCCACCCAATTCTCCTAAATTCCAATGAGTTCAGGCACAGAGCTGTCAAATACTCCTGATGTGACAAACTTTTCATTTTCAGAATCATCCTTATGAGCCTTCTCTGAACCCTCTTCAATGTCAGCACATCCTTTCTTAAACAAGAAGCCAAAATTCTGCTTCTCTGCTTCCTGCTAATCAGCCATTGCTCTAGCCATCTCTGCACTAGTATATTTCCTGTTTCCCATGGGCTCTTATCTTGTGCGGCATCTTGTCACTACATCATCTCTTTGGCCAATTATCTTAACTCTATGGATCTTTCCCCTCTGACTGCAGAAAAACATACCTCCCCCTTGAACCTCCATTTGTTCTAGATCTTCTGCTGATATTTTAATTTAATTTAGACATACAGCACAATAACAGGCCCTCTGGGCCAAGCCCATGTCACCCAAATACCCCAATTAACCTACAACCCCTGTATACGTTTTTAGAAGGGTGAGAGGAAACAGGAGCAGCCAAAGGAAACCCAAGCAGACACCGGGAGAACGTGCAAACTCCACACAGACAGCACCGGATTCAAACTCGGCTCGCAGGTGCTGTAATAGCGTCACACTAACCACCACCTACTGTGCACCCAAATGAAAAGGATTAGGTTATTGTCGTACACTTTGTACAATGCACAGAAATTCTTACTGCAGCCGAACAGTTGCTTCTGATGAGAAATTATAAAAGTAAATCAATTGGATTAAATTAAAGAGACAATACATAATTTTGATAGATATAAATATTCACAGCAATCGTTCAATAACAGACATGCCTGCTTAATAGCTCCTCAACATGTCCGTTCCAAGGAATATTACTCCTCCACAGATTTGCAGTTCCTTCTGCCTGGTATCAGTGCTGTAACTAGTTTGACAAACAAAATTGAAGGAACTAATATAAAACATTGGAAATGTTCAGTTAAACCAGCATTGGTTCATAACACTTTGAAACACATTATTTTAAAGTGTGTGATAGCTCGAGGATATTGCTGTGATTTGGAAAATGTGATTCGGGTCCCAGTTTGCAATGCTTTGTCACAGTATAATTTGATCTTCATGATGTTTCTATCTTATTCAAAAAACAAAATTCAGATTATTTTAAAATCGGGATTAACAGCAGCATTTGTGCTGACATGACCAGTGGTGGGGGTTTAGTGATACCCTGAGTCACTGTTATTGTCCCACTAATGGTGCCTCCCATTGTCATTGCTTGGGAAGAGGTGCGGAGGAGGGGGGAGTTGCTCACTGGCATCTCAGATTTCAGTAACAGTGAAGAAACAGTGGGGCGTTGTTCTCATCCAAGACATTGTGCCAACCGAGAGGGGAACCTGCGGGCAGAGGTATTATCATGCATCCTGCTGGTTGCGTCTTTCCATGTGTCCAAAGCTCTGGATTCAGCAGGGACTGTTGGAAACATTTGATGGGTTGTTCACTGAGGAAATGGTGTTCACTGGAAGCGGCCATACAAAGATGCACGGACTCACCTGTGGACAGTGCTCGCAATGTACACCTTTAAGTTTCCAGGGGTAAGTATTTCCAGTGACCTGTTCTGGATCCACCCACTTGTTGCACCGGAGCCTCTACTTCCTCGGAAGCCCATGGAAGTTTGGCATGTCGTCAGCAGCTTCCACAGGTGCACTGTTGAGAACGCTAAACGACCAAATGAACTGCTCACACTAACTGTCCCAGATTTTAATATTTACTAAACAATATTTATTTCTTTATTTTTAGACATATATATTTGTCCTGTGTATGTATAGTTTGTCTGTATGTGTGTTAAGTTTGGTTGTATGTCTGGATGTTTTATACTGAGAACTAGAGAACACTGTTTCATTGCATTGTACTTGTACAATTGGATGATAATAAACTTGAATATGTTGTCTTCATTACATACCAACTGATCTCTGAAGCTAACTGCACTTTTATACCTTTTTGTGCTGTCTTTTGCTTACCATACACAAGATGTCCACTTGGCTGTTCGCAAAGCAAACTCCTTCACTGCATTTTCAATTCTTGATAATATTATCGCTAATAATAAAAACACACCGAAATGCTGGAAGAACTCAGCCGGTCTTTTCAGTGTACATAAAAGCCAAGATGTATTGCTGACATTTCAGGCCTGAGCCCTTCTTTAAGGAATAAGCAGAATGCGCCAGAAGCAAGAAATCTCTCAATTTCTATATATTTACAAGCTCTACTTTTGGTTGAAGCTTCCTTTCATTGTCATGTAATAAATATATTAAAAAATACCATACAGGATATATTTGAACTTCTGCGGTATGTTTAGCGTAGCAGTTAGCACAACACTATAAGTATGCCAGCGGCTGGGGTTCGAATCTGGCATGAAGTTTGTGCATTCTCCCCGTGCATGTCTGGGTTTCCTCTGGGTATTCAAGTTTCCTCCCATCTTTCAAAATGTACAGGAGTCGTAGGTTAATTGGGTTGTTTGGTGGCACAGACTTGTGGGCCAGAAGAGCCTGTTACCGTGCTGTATGTCAGAATTAAAATTTTGCCTGCCCTAAGTGTGGTGATACAACCACAGTACTGGGGTACGAGCCCACCAGCCTACTGCAGGGGGCAACCTCTGTACCTGCAGGAAGACTGCCTGGGAGGCTGACTCCACCTGGCCAGCTGTCAATCACCGACCTGTATATAGACTGGAGCCGGCCCCTCCCAGTCGCTGTGCAACAGAGTTTAAGTGGATTAAAACCTGTAGTACAGTCTTTTCTGCGTTTTGTATCTGCTTTCTGCACCACATTAAGGCAAACAAAGAGTCACCATTAGTGTCGCCTGGTGCCCCTAACAATACAAGAAAAAGAGAAGCACGAGAGTCCCTTCAGAGTTACTGAGTGCCCGTGAATTCTCCTCCAGCGCTCCTGCAGCCGCACAAACTCCAGTTCAATTCAAACCATCAGCAACCTGAGCTCTAGATTCAAACTCCGACATGATCAGCACCTGAGGCCCTTTGGGAGCCCTTCTTATTCTCAGCTCAAATCCTGGTTCTGATATCTGTTCCCATGAGCCAGTCTCCCTTAGCCCATGTGGGTCCTCCGACCGCAAGTTGCTAACAGCCCATGCGGGTCCCTTGATGCATATCACTGTCTGCCTGTAGCCTCTGCGTTGAGCCCCTCACTGCTCTGCTGCCATGGTTACCATCTTTTAGGGTCATCTCCTCTGCTTCTCCTTAACGGGTGTTGTTCACCCTGTTTCTGGTGCCCTGCGCCAGTCCATTGGTCCTCCAGAGTCCAACCCCTCGAGGCCGCTGCTGAGCACAGGTGCTGCGAACTTGGGCGCAGACTTCTACAGTTACAGAATTTACTTACAAATGCTGTTGGCTCATTTAACAGGCCGTTTAAAGCACCATCAGCACGAGCACTGGGCAGTTGAAACCTTCGAAGCAGTGCTGGGTCTCCGCTCTCCTGGATCTGTACTAGTGGCAGTGCATCACCTGTCTTGCAATATAATGTTAAAATGTCGTACAGTTGTTCCTATTGGAATTTGACTGGTATGAGCAAAACATGAACTTTATGATCCTTGATTACTGATAAAGCTTTAAACTGTGGTGTATATTAGGGTGTTAAAAAGAAGGAATTATTTCATCTGTTCACCTGCCAGATCTTTCCATTATCCAAAATTCTCTGCCTTTCTGCTTCTCAAAAGGCCGGATACTGCAAAAGGGAAGGGAGGTACACATGAATAAGACATGTTTGCAGAATTACAGAGAAAGTGTGAGGAACTGAGGGTATTTTCATGCTGCTTTTCCAATGCAGGGATTAGCATATGAGGAACATTTGATGGCTCTTGGATGATACACTTTGGAGTTCAGAAAAATGAGGGGGGAGCCTCATAGAAGCGTTTTGAATGTTGAAAGACCTGGACAAAGTAGATGTGCCAAGGTTGTTTCCCATGGTAGGGGAGACTAGGACAAAAAGGCACAACTTCAGGACTGAAGGGTGCCCATTTAAAACAGATGTCGAGCAATTTCTTTGGCCAGAGATTGGTGAACCTCTGGAATTTGCTGCCACAGGCAGCTGTAGAGGCCTGATTGTTTATGTATTTAAGACAGAGATTGATAGGTATCTGAATAGTCAGTGTATAAAGATTATGGGGAGAAGGCAGGGGAGTGGAGCAGGGGAGTGGAGCTGAGTGGGAGAATGGATCAGCTCCTGATGCAGTGGTGGAGTGGACTTGACAGGCCAAATGGCCAATTTCTGCTCCTATGTCCAGAGTGGACAAATTCACGGAGCTGTTCTTGAATGTTCTATGATTTTATAAATATCTAATTCTCAGAACTTTTGATCTGCTTGTGTTTCGATTTGAAGTGCCCCTCTCTGATTTTTGCTGCAGTTGGCTTTGGGAATTTTTTGGGATGTTTTTATTAGTCGCGTTGCAAGTTAATTCAGGCTTACCCATGGCTTGCTTCACCAGTGCAATGCAGAGATGCCATTAGAGAAGTGAACATGCTTCACATCACGCCCATACAGCATCTAATGGCCTGAATACACCTGAGATTGTCTGATCTAAGAAGCAAACCAGGCACTTTCCTGGTCAGTATTGGGAGGGGAGATCACCGAGGAACACCAGGTGCTCTAGGTTTCTGTGAGGGGCACTGGACAAAGTGGCGACTCTCTATCTGCCTTATGGTAGACAAAAGTTAAAGAATTTCATGTACTTTACATTCTAAATGTAGTATTACATTACAATAATGTAACCTTTACCAATGTACTTTTTGGTCTGAGATCTCCTCGCTCATTACCATTGGAGATACATGTGTACATTTTGTAAATATTGAAGTTGAATATCGTGTTTTTTTTTAATCATGGAAATTTGAAAAAAAAATCAGTTTAAAACTAATCCTAGTTTGCTTCACATCAAGGTGCAGTCGTGGCTACGTTTGATTTGTTTGTAGTGGTATGTGTAAATTCTGGCACCTGTTCAGTGGTCTAATTGTCCGCCTGTGGTTAACTAATTGTGCAATGAGATCATCTATTTCATATAATCAATCTAATGATAATGGGCTTATTGTCGTACACTTTGAGCAGTATACATACTCACCAAAGTACTTACTGCAGTAAAACAGGTACTTAAATAAAATTATAACAGTAAAATAGTTGAATTAAATTCTAAAATAGAATATTAAAACTTTGCTTTAACTGAGTGCCAGGTTGTCTAGCTCATTACCATCGAAGTAAGAACTTGCGCTGCAAAGTTTGAGTTGGCTATGAAGGGACTTCAATGGTGGTAATTGTAATTTAATGGGCTGTAATGCATGGGGTTGCACTGAACTTGAAGGTAGGGAGGCTACAACAAAACCTCCAGTTCAAGATTCCTTTTATGTCATGTGATAAAATTGGTGTAATATTACACTTTAGTCTGCTGGAAAGCAGACAGATTCGCCATCAGTAGAATTTGACGGATGGTTCATACAGTCAGAAGGCTCTTTCAAGCAGTGAAAAAGCACAACTGAAAAGGCGGAGATTCTCTGCCCTTGTGTCAGGAGACTTACCTTTATGTTTGCGCCGTGGCTGGCTCCAAGCTGCCGACTGCAATCCCTCTCGGGAAGGATCATCGGCGGCCAGTGGGGGCTGTCAGAGGTTGGCCATTGCGGGCTGTGACAGCAGCTCAAAACGCGGCAGAGCAATGGCCACCTTTCTGACCCATAATCCCCCACACAGATGAAACCGTTTTGGGAAACACAGTGATTCCAGCTGCATGGGGGATTGGGGATTATGGGTCGGGAAGACGGCCATTGCACTGCTGCGTATTTATAATGGGTGATGCCACAGCATCAGTCGCCCCACCTCCAACAGGCCAGAGGGCGCTACTAGGCGCCGCTCAACATGAATGCGGCACAAGAGCAGCCTTTTAGGGCTGCTTCGTGAAAGGTGAGTTTATATTTTTCCCTCTGCACTTATAGCTGGCCTCCAGGTGGAGGCCTGGCATGAAAGGGCCTAGTGAGAAGCAAAAATGAGTCTCCCCCAGAGTTAGTGAGTGACCATGGATTCGCTTCCAGCACTTCCACAGCCACACAGACTCCAATCCAAGCTCCAGATCTGAACCTCCGGTACAATCAAGAAGCCTTCCGCCCCGCTCTGATACTCGGTACCCCTTCAGCCAGTCTCCAGTAGTCTTCTGCCTGGTTTGAGTCCCTTGACTGCAGTCACCAACAACCCACAGCCTATGTGAGTTCCTCACCTGGAGTCACCAACGGTCCACCGCCTGTGTGTTCTTCAAGCTCCGAGGCCCTCACTAGTCCACCACAGTGGTCACCGACCCGTGGGTTGCCCCCTCTGTGTCTCCTTCTCAAGTAGGAGGTGGTCTCCCCGTTTTCGGTGCCCCGTGTCAGTCCTGTGCGCGGAGTCTATTACTTTTTCGAAGCTGCTGCTGATCATAGGCACTGGCATCTTGGGCCAAGGCCCCATTATTGCAGGATTTTAAAATAAACCAACATTCGGCTCCTTTAACAGGCCATTTAAAGCCTGTACAAAGCTGTCAGTAGTTGGGCTAGTCAGTAGAACCCTGTGGAGGAACGCTATGTCTCCTCTTCTTGCTCTTAACAGCCGCTGAGATATTTCTGCTGTCTGTTTGCATTTGAAGTTGACCACCAGTCAGAGCCATTAATAAAGCAAATGTCTGGTATGGAAATGAGCAAAGAAAACCCACAATTAATTAAGCAGTGAAAAGATTGTTGGACAATGCATTAAGATTCCAGAGCTTGCTGGTTTTGGAAGGTTGAGCTGCTAGGCAGGGTGCCACCGTGCAATCTAAGACATCTATTTCCAGATCTAGTCGGCAGACAGCAGAGGTTGAAGAGGGCAAGTCTACCAGCCCCCATCTTGATAACCTTTTAGAGGAGCATAATCAAGAGTGTTCTGTCTGGCTGCGTCATTGTGTGGGACAGTAGTTGGAAAGCCTCAGACTGGAACTCAATAAGAGGATTATCAAAACAGTCGAGAAAATCATTGGGGTTTCCCATTCCTTTATTGACGACCTTTACCGGGAGCATTACTGAAATAGGAATCAAAGAATTATAGAGGACCCTTTCCATTATTCACACAGGATCTTTGACCCATTACCATGCAGGAGCAACAGGACTGTTAGGCTGGGAAATAGCTTCTTCCCACAGGCTGACATTGATGAGCAGTGTCCTGTACCCTTGGGTCTCTTATATATTAAACTGAGTAAATTATTTTGTATAATATCCTTGTGTATATATGTGATTATTATGTGCTGCGTATGTGTGTGCACCGTGGTCCGGAGAAATGCTGTTGTGTCTGGTTGTGTATGTACTTTTTTAAAAAACTTTATTTATTTGTTCAAAAAACAAATAATATATGTCTCTTGTCTCTTTGACTTGGCTTCGCGGACGAAGATTTATGGAGGGGTAATGTCCACGGCAGCTGCAGGCTCGTCCGTGACTGGCAAGTCCGATGCGGGACAGGCAGACACGGTTGCAAGGGAAAATTGGTTGGTTGGGTGACATATACAACAATTAACCATAAACATGAACGTTATTTTTTTTTTAATATATATATATATATATATATATAAAAAGAGAAAAGAACCCCCCCCCCCACTTCAGCCAACTCTCCTAAGGAGAGCCATAAAGAAAGAAAAAATATTAAAGAAAAATTAAATGTACATATTAAGATCTAATCAATATAAATTGAAATGTAAATATTCCGAGTATAACAGCCACTTATTAATAAAAAAATTATAATTATCACATAAAACATACATAATTTTTTTCATTATTAAACAATATTTAATCTCATTATGCCATCTATTAATATCGATCATATTTGTATCTTTCCACATACTAGCAATACATTTTTTCGCTATGGATAAAGCTAAATATACAAAAGCAAGCTGAAACTTAACTAATCCCAAGCCTTTCAAAGGTTGCAAACTACCCAATAAAAATGCTGTTGGATCTAAAACTATTTTAATCTTATACAGATATTCTAAAAACGATTGAATTTTCTTCCAAAAAGATTGTATATGTATACATGACCAAACAGCATGAAAAAAAAGTTCCAACCGTATCACCACATCTAAAACACAAGTCTGATTCATGAAAACCATACTTTTTTAATTTTTCAGGTGTTAAATATAATTGATGTAAAAATTTATAGTTAATCATTGCATAACGGGCATTTATCAATCTAGTTACACTATCATAACAAATATCTAACCAATCATCTTCAGAAAAAATAAAACCAGTATCCACTTCCCATTTACTTTTAGATCTATCCCAACCCTTGTGTATGTACTTTTAGATGATAATAAACTTGGGGACCAACTTGGTTCAAATATTATGAGCCCAGAGGAGCCCAAAACACAGCAGCAATAGATATTCACCAAGACAAATGGTTACTTAAACCAAGGTTGCTTTTAATTATCTTTAAACGTGAAAACAGAATCACACTTTAACTTATCACTATTGACTTAACTAACCTAACTTAACCCCCCTCTAATTCTAAGCACACTTGTATGTAATGTGTGTGTAAATTCAGAAAAGTTCTTTGAATCACAGTCCAATCTCACTTCTCAATCCTCCAAATTTACGGGTTGCAGGCAATTATACTGTGCACAGAATTTAACATTTATGAAGTTCACCAGATTTTGGTGCTTGAAAGGTAAATGGTTACTGCTCAAGAAGGTTCTTGTCAGATTTCAGAGAGAGATTTGTTGTTCGCTGGACACAAATTGAACCCTTTTAATCAGCCACTTCAGTGTCTTGCCAAAGAAACTTGCCCCATCAGGGTTTTCCAGATAATGACCTCTTTCTTTCAGGTCACCACAGGGTTCCTTTTTATTTCAAGTGAAACATTAGATAGCCAGTCCTCTCCTTTTGCATGAACCACAGGGGCTTTGACCAGGCTGAACTAAGCACTCACAACCTGTCTTCCAAATGGGGTTTTCCACAAGCTTTCCAGCTTGTCCTGTTCCAGTCCCAGCTGTTGCTGCTGACTGTAAAACTGTAGAACTGATCTCTCTGTCTCTCTGAGAAAAAGCCTGTTTGACTCTCTCTCTGCTTGCAAAACCACATGACCCTCCTAAAACAGCTCCAGACAGTCTGCGGTTCCGACAAATTCTTTCATCTGTTGCCTTTTTGTAAACAACAATCCATTAGTGAAGTCTCTTGGGCACTCTCCAAAGCTTTTGCAAAGGCTCTGGGGCTGACATGTCTAGCATGAGCAGAGCTACAGTATTTTAAATAAGATCTGTTTTAGTGTTTGTATGTGACCTACACTTAAAAAAAATACCTGCCCCAATTTATCTCCCAGAAACATATCTACATACAATACAAACACAACATAATCTGTCGCACAAAGCACTCCCTATCATGATTTCTGATTGCCTAGGTTGGGGTGAAGTTGTTCTGACTGATTATAAAAGTGAATAGCAGACAAAAATGCTTCTGAGGCATTGTTTTCTGCTGTAGATAATCTTGGTAATGATTCCAAATAGCAGCCCTGTCACATGTAGGACGTTATCAGTAGGTTTTTCATTCTGAGCTCTTGTTACAAGTTTATATTACCACCAAACACCTCTATTTTAAAATTCTCAGCTCTAGTGCTTCAACCTTGCCTCCTCTAACACTCTGTAGCATCCACCTCTTCAACCAATCTATATTTACTCCTGACACTGTTAGAAACTTGATTTTGCTGACCCTCCTGTATGAGAGATTGAAATCGGTTGCCACATTTATGATAGATGAAATACCTGCCAGAAAAAGGCAGAAAATTTGAAAATGAATAATTAATGGATAACCAAGATAAATGCATAATTGCAATGTATACAGCAAGGGCACCAACTCATCCATGTGAACAAGTTGCCGTTCTGATTTGTCCCATTTTCCTGCCTTTGGCCCATGTCCCTAGTCATATCTGAATGTCATTAAATGTTGCAATTGTTCCCACCTCTACCACTGGTAGCTCAAGAGCTTGTTCCACACACCCTCTGTGTGGAGCGAGTTTCCCCATTTTATCTTTTCCCACTCATCTTTAACTTTAATCTCCTTTTTGAGATTGCCCTTTCATTAGGGCTGTTGGCCCGACACGTCGACGGTCTATCATTCTCTATCCACAGATGCTGCAAGTTCCTTTGGAAATTTCTTTGGGTATGGCTCCAGTTTCCAGCATCATTTACTTCTTGTTGATATGTCGCCAGACTTCTTATAATGAATCTAACATTTGGGCGTGAATTTTAGCTGCGGCATTGTTGGGGTGAATGGATCAGGTTTTTGAGGGCCTAAATCGTGGAAATTATCAGAGTTCTTTCAGGAAGTGGAAGGCTATTGGATAACGAGGAAAGGATGGATGAATTACACCGAGATTTCCAGAGGCATTTGATACGTTACAACTTCAAAAGTTATTGCGTAAATTGAAAGTTGTCAGTTGAATGTCATGGCATGGATAGAGGATTGGTCAACAGGAAGGGAAGTAGGTAGGAGATACCATGAGTGGAATGCCACAGGCTCAGTGCTGGGACCACGATGATTGGAATTTTATATATCTACTTGGATGAATGCAACATAGGTGTGGTCGCTAACTGCTGATGAGAGGGAAGATAGTTATTGGAGGGACTGCAATTTAATGAGCTGTAATGCACTGGGTTGCACTGAACTTGAAAGGTGCAGGTATGGAGCCTCCAACAAAACCTCCAGTTCAAAGTTCAAAATTCCTTTATTGCCATATAATAAAACAGGTGTAATGTTACACTAAATTTGCTCTAATCTGCCGCAAGGCAGATAGATATGCCATCAGAAAAATTTGCTCCTAAAGGACTGAGATTGGATCAGGGAGAGGGCAAAACTTAGGCAAAGGGAAGTTGTAGAAGAAACATTGGTGAAGTCGCATTGGAATATTGTGCGTGGCTCTGGTCACCCGGCTATAGGGAGGATCTCATTTGGGTGGAGAGAGTGCAGAGTGGATTCACAGGATTATACTGGAACTGGAAGGCTTGAGTTAGAAGGAGATATTAGGATATCTGCCCTCTGGAATGTACATGACCTCAGAGAAAATGAGGGGCAGAGTTAAGGTGAATGGACAGTCTTTTTCCAGGTAAAGGAAGTCTGTAACCAGAGAGCATAGATTTAGAGTGAGAGGGAAAGAATTTAAAGAGCACCTGGGGGAAATATTTTTCACACAGATGATGATGAGGAGAATTGCAGAGTTTGCAGGATCTTTGGGCAGATGCATGGGTTGGAAAGGAATACAGAAATGGACAAACAGACAAATAGCATGAGTTAATTCCTGTATAATTCTGTGACTCTCATCTTGGCAACAAAAGATGGTGAGGGAGTGCAATATAACAGAACATTCCAGCACAGTGCTGGCCCTTCAGCCCACAATATTGTGCTGACCTACATAAATCTACTCCACAACAATATAACCCTTTCTCCCTCACACCTTCCATTACATCCATGAGAATATTTTGAATGTCTCTATTGTACCATCATCCCTGGCCACGGATCCCAGGCACCCACCATACTCTGTGTTATAAAAAGAAAACTTGCATCTCCCCTAAATGTTCCTCCATTTACTTTAAATAGATGTCCTCTGATGTTTGCTATCATCTCCCCAGAATAAAGTGCTGACTGAGCCCCTCGTCATCTTGTATTCCTCTATTGTCCCTTTGTCACTCCAAAGAGAAAAGCTTTAGCTCTGTCAGACTTCCTTGATGTGACATGTTCTCCAATCCAGGCAACATCCTGATAAATCTCCTCTGCACCCTCTCCAAAGCTTCTACATCCTTCCTGCAATGAGTCAACCAAGACTGAACACAATACTCCATGTACGGTATAACTGAAGATTTATAGAGCTGCAACATTACCTCACAGCTCTTGAACTTACTCCCCCGATTAATGAAGGCCAGCACACCATACACCTTCTTAACCATCCTATCAACTTGCATGCAACCTATGGGGGATCGATGGACCTGGGTCCCAAGATCCCTCTGTTTTTCCACACTGAAACACTCTGACACTGAAGGATTGGATTACCCAACTCTGGACCTGGTCCAATGGAACGCACTATCTAGCAGCAGGAACGTTACCACTCACTGTGCATAAACCTTGCCATGAAAGTGCATAGCCAGCACAATGAGCGCTGAAGATCAAGTCTGGAAGCGTCATCTTCCAACTCATAAACAAGTATCTTCCATCTTGTGTGCGAGTGAGTGGTTAAGTTCTGTCTAAGCAGAACTTTAATGCTGAAGTTTAGTTCAATTGAACTCACTGGTGCCAAAATTCACTTGTACAGACAAAATGCATTGTATTGGGTAAAAAAGAGATGGAAATGGTGGAAGCAGATAGAGGTTACTGAAAACTGGAAAAATTGAAGGGCATGATGTTAGATTAAGGGAACGTTCAGCAGGAACGTGAGGTGTTGTGCTTCAGGTTGATATTTGGCCTCCCCTGACAGTGGATGGAAATGCTTGCTGCAGGAAGCTCATGTTTAGACCCACACACAAGGTGTCAGTGTTCGGCGACGTGGTCACCCAATCTGCATCTGGTCTCACCGATGTAGAGGAGCCCACACTGGGACCACCGAATGCAGTAGATCAAGTCGGACAATATGCAGTAAAGTTCTGCCTCATCTGGAAGGCATGTCTGTGGCCCTGGGTGGAGGTGAGTGGGGAGATACAGGGTCACGATTGCACTTTCTGTGGTGAGTGGGGATGGGGAGGAAAGAGCAGACCTGGGAGTCTCAGAGACACTGATCCCTGTGGAAAGCGAACGGGTAGGGAGGGGAGGGTGTGGCTGATGGTGGGATTACACTGAAGTTAGTTGAAAAGTTGGAGGATAATGTGTTGGATGTGGAGACTGGTGGAGAGGGATTTGAGGACCAGAGGGAGCCTGTCCTTGTTCAGCCCAGAGGAAGGGCAAGATGTTCAAGAAATGGAGATGAGGTTTTATCAATGACTGTGGGAGGTATCCCTTCTGTTCTTCATTGTTTCCCCTATCATTGATAAAACCTATACTCATTCATCCTCCATGGCTTGTCCACCCACCCACATCCACTTCCCTCCCACGCAGAACGAGGATGCCTCCTCTCCCGCTTAATCTCTCGAGCTACTCATTGTTGTCTCAAGATTCCAGTGCCTCCAAGTTAACAGGAAAGTCTGCCATCGCTGGGTCTGAGTGCAATGCACAAACGTGCTGGAGAAACTCAGCAGGACACACAGCATCCATGGGAAGGGAAGGGGAACCAACGGTTCAGGCCTGAGCCCATCGTCAAGTATAAGCAAAAGCTGAATAAAAAGGTAGGAGGAGAGGGAGGAACACAAGCTAACAGATATAGGTATAAGGAGAATATCCCCAGCATTTTATTCAGGTGCCTGCCAGATTTTACCTATACCGGACAAAGGGCCCAGGCCTGAAACCTTTTACTTCCATTGAATGCTGCGTGACCGGCTTGAGTTTCTCCAGCAGGTGTCCAGCACCTACAAGTTCCATGTTTCTCGAAGGTGCAGTGCAAGCTTCGGGTTGCGTTAAGAGAACAGCTTTCGCCCCTTTCTGTTCACCTTCTCTCGTCTGCCTTTTGAGAGAGGCTGAGGTCAAACACCTCATTGTGGCCCGGTTTTGAATGTTGTTTGGTGGCTGGCTGTTTATCCCATTGAAGAGACGATGTGACTGCACTTTATTGTTGCTGCTTTTGTGTCTTCAGGAGGGTGGAAAAGTGTCTGGGTATCAGCTGGCATGGTAGCTGCTCTGCCTGATCACAGATCGGACATGGAGTTTCCATGCTCTGTGAGGTGTACCAGAGTCCGCAGAGCAGAGAGAAAAGGGAGGCGGGCTCAGGGAAGCAAAGCCATCACTTCTTCCCCACCCCGAGGCAGTAGCAAGGATTACAGTCAACAAACATCACTGTGGCTTGTTCTTGTTCTCATCTGGTTCAGGGACAGCTGATTTGGATGTGGCCTTGTAGTTTGAATATTGTGGGCCTTTGGTATTAATGTTTCAAACAGTTTTGTCATTGTTTAAACAAATGAGGTGGGAGCCAAATGCCAGAGATTGGGATGGGCGGAGGTCATCAATAAGAAAGACATGGACAACCCAGGCCTGTTTTTGTGCTGTTGACTCCATGGTGTGAGCAACTTGTGTTGAAACCATCAGTCTGTGCCTTTTGTGACTTTCTGTGTGCATCTGTGGGTTAGAGCTGTCATTTTGCTTGATTTTGCCATTGGCTGGGGTCTGAGCCATCTTTGGAAATGGTTTTCTGCAGAGATGTTGGATCAGAATTTTTAAATTTAGAGATAAAGCACGGTTCTGGCCCATGCCGCCCAAGTTCACTTCTATGACCAATTAACGTTCAACCCCATATGTCTTTGGAACATGGGAGGAAACCGGAGGACAAAGAGAAATCCCAAGCAGACACAAGGAGAACGTACAAACTCCTTACAAACAGCGCTGGATTTAAATCTGGTTCACTAGTGCTGTAATAGTGTTCCTCCAACTCTGCTGCCCTACTCTCTGAATTCGCTCTTTTCCTAGTCAGCAGCAATTCCAGTAATGGATTAGCTGCCATTAGCTTTTGAACATTTACTCTGACTCCTGATTCAGTGTCCTTGCTCTTGTGATCCATGATTCAGTAACCCCTTTCACACAGAGATCCCATTTAATTGGTATGTGAACGACTCGTGTTTAAAACCAGGTCGGGTCATTCACAGTGAACCAAGAAAAGCTAGGTGGAAGTGCGTCGGCTATGGTGCTACTTACCTTGACGGGTAATACACGGGATGAAAATGACCCTCCAATCCACACTTGTTGCGGTTAATTCACATCTTTATCGGCTGTGTAAAAGAGGTATATGATAGGTGGGCCACGGTGACCAGAGGTGGGTCGGTGCTTGTAGTAAATGCTGGAGGAGCCTATCAGTTCTCACAGTGTAAAGACAATTTACTGATTTTTCATTCCTGAGCCCTTCCTCAAGGAATGTAAATAGCAGACAGTGTCTGACCAACAGAAATGACAGTGGGAGGACCGACAGACTACATGTGATCATTGGATATGGAGAAGAGGTCAAGAAAGGAAACGTGAAAATTGATAGGGGGATGGGGTTGTTTTTGGCTCTACTTCAAGGGGGCAGGCAAAATGGAAGAGAGAGAGTACTGTAGGAAGGGAGATGAGGTTGGCTTGGGTGGGGGTGGGGGGGGGGGGTGATTTTAAGAAAACCGGAGAAGACTTTCACACTGCCAACCCTCTTAGGGAGTGGGAAAACTTACCAGGCATGCTGCACCTTTCCCACTGCTCCATGATATACTAGTAAATTCGCAACCCACTTCCAGCGGTGACAATGCGAGAGCAGGTTATGCTTTCACATCGCCAGAAGGCGATTACTGAGTTAACTCGGCCAAGCTCTGACACATTAGGGTGTCTAACCCTAACCCTAACCCTAACCCAAGTGTCAGAGCCTGGTGGAATTTAATTTGCCCTGACAGGTTGGAATGTTTCACACCGCGTAATTACTGGGAACGGACCCACGAAATTAGCCCACGGAATCAGTCATGTGAAAGCGTCTGATGTTAATACCATCTGATGGAGAGAGCTCAGACAGAATATGAGGTGCTGTTCCAACACTTTGTAGATGGTCTCTATTTCTTTTATTCAGGTGCTGCATGATCCTTCCCAAGGAAGAAGGGCTCAGGCCCGAAACATCAGTTATATTTATTTATCTCCTTCGGCTGCTGCAAGACCTGCTGAGTTCCTCCAGCATTTCTGTGGTTTTAATCTAATGCTCTGTGCGTGACTGCAGTCCCCTACATTTGGAGGTGCAGGCTGCTGAACTCCAACAGAAAATTGAAAGATTTTTTTAATAGACTTATTTTGGATCTCCCGTGCCACACTTCATTTTGAGTTTTGTGCTTCAGACCTCTGCATCTACTCTCGTTCTTTGGATCAGCTAAAACTATATGCTTTGTAAATGCTTGATAATTCTGTGGTTTGAAATAATTATTGGCCACAAATCATTAATGTTCAGGCTGTTGCAATAAAGCAAGTTGGGATTAGGTGGGAAATGGATGAGACAGTGGGTGTGATGTCCTTGGGTGGTCAAGCAGGCTGCCTTCTGCTTCACATGCCCAGAGGGACCGATTCACCACGTGCAGACTGATTGAAAGAAAGTGATAGTGTAAAGCTCACTGTGATATTTTTTGTATCTTGTAAGTGACAATGACAATTGGTTTTTTTTTTCTGGCCTTTTAACCATCACTGTGAAATTTTAATGAAATGTTATTCCTCTTATGCCTGGTGCACTTTTTTTTTTGCCTTTTGGTGGTAGATCAATACCACCCCTTTGTTATTGTTAATCCAAAGATTAAGTACTACATCAGTTTACAAATCAGGCTATTCACACAACATTTAAATCACAAATTGAAACCTGTTTATCTCTGTCGATACCATGGGAAGCCAACCATTCCCGGAGACCTTCCAAATTGCCCATGAGCACTGAGCACTCCTCCTGGGATACACAGGTACACAGGTGTCCTCAGGGGAGAGGTAGGCAGTCAGCCCAAGCTGAACCCTCAACTCTGGGGTGCTGTTTGCCGATGAGCTGCAAGGAGTTGGCAAAAAGACATCACAGGGTCAAGCAGAACAGGCATCATGTGGGAAACTGTGATCTGGTAGAATGAATAGAAATGGAAAATATCTTAAACTGAGAACTCAGAAAATGGCGGTTCACAGATGGATTGAACTGCATGGCAGTACAGAAAATGAACTTGCAGATATGAATCAATTAGCCTGCCTTTATTGTATGAATAAAAACAAGTTATTCTTGATGCAGCTATTACAGACATCAGTGAGATCTTTCCAGTTGTTCAGCAAGTCCTGCAAAGCTTCCCTGGATCAATTCTCAGGAAGAATGGCATGATTAAAGTAGTGGTGAGCTGCGGAGGGTTTTCCCAGGTGCTCTTTTTTCCTCCCACTCTTCAAAAATGTGCAGGGGTGGTAAGTAAGTGAATTGGGATAATTGGGCAGCGTGGGTCGGAAGGGGCTGTTACTGTGCTGCACGTCAAAATTTATAAAATTAAAAGAGAGCGACTACTTCGATAGAGCTTCTAAATCCACACAGATACACAGGGTTAATCAACACAAGACTGATTATTTGAGTTTGCCATGCTTCTTTTATAACCCTGCCATGCTTCTTTTATATCCCTCCCGTCCCGGGCTCCTCGGGACAGGGTGGTGATATCATATGTGTTTGCCGCTGATCCACAGGGCTGACAGATTTAAATTAAACACAGTTGGAGCCCCGCGCCTTCTAGAAGGAGGCACAGCAAACCAGCGTGCCGTTACTTGGCACGCAGCACCACGTATGTGCGGTCAATTAACCAGGTGAGTACTGAGTGATCCAGCCTGCAGCTCTATGCGTTTGCTGAAGAACCGCGCTGTGCATCCACTCAGCTCACTACACGGCTGCTACACCCCCCCACCCCCAGAATCGTTGCCTGAAACCAATATACTGCCTGCAAGCACCTTAGGTGGATGCCCTTATTGCCTGGGCTAGGGGCAATGAATAGGAGAAGTAGGATCCACATGGGCAGGCTTGAGTCTGTCCACACTGAACAATTGCGAATGCCCCCCAATGTTCAAAGTATATACAACCCCCGTCCTTCTTAATCATGCAGAAAGAGCCCTCATACGCCCATTGCAATGGTGCTCTTGGGACTTGTCTGCACACAAAAACAAAGTCAGCGTCAAGGAGAGGTGGGGGCACATGTTGTTTAGGGGTTCCATGCCAGTTGTTAGGAATAGGTTTGCTGACTGCGACACCAGAACGAAGCTGATAAACCATCTCCACGGATGATGCAGGCAAATCTTTGGGAGCAGTGCGCACTCCCAGTAGAACCCATGGTAACTCATCGACCCAATCGAGCTTTGAGTGCAGACTTGAGTTGGTGGTGGAAAAGTTCCACAAGGCCGTTGGACTGTGGGTGGTATGCTGTAGTGTGATGCAAAAGTGTGCCATAAAATCGTGCAAGAGCAGTCCATAACACAGGTGAATTGTGCTCCGTGATCTGAAGTTATGTGCGTCTGGACACCAAATCTAGCGATCCAATTGACAATGATTGCTCTAGCACATATGTCAGTAGGCACTTTCAGGTGGCCAATTGCCCCGCTTGTAAAGCCGCATATTTTGGCATATGCAGCTGTCGGGAGGCCACTTGAATGCACAGGAGGCGCCTGAGAGGCGAACTTTGTAACCCTCCTCTGAGAGGGATAATTGCCACAGCACAGTGGCCTCCCCAGCCATCTGAATGCAGCCACCTGAAAGCAGCCCTTTGACTTGTCGTTCAGGTGGCAGCGCTAAAAGCGCAGCGCTGGCACCTGAACGACAAGTCAGAGGGCTGCTTCCTCCTCTTCAGGCACATTCTTAGCGGAGAATACACCTGAAGAAGCCTAGTGTTGCAGGATGGCAACAGGATGGCCTCTGGCCAGTGCATGAATCTGTCTGCGACCGTTAGGATGTATCTCTTGTTTTGAGATACTGGCAACGGTCTGATCAGGTCCACATTCACATGTTCAAAATGCCAGTGGCCCGCTGGGAAACATTGGAGAGTTGCCTTGGTGTACTGCTGAATTTTTGACCTCTGGCAGAAGGTACACATCTGGGCCCACTGTGCAAAGTCTTTTTGCAGTCCATACCAACATGAGCTTGACGGTTGTTCCGATGGATGAATGAGAAAAGCTGTGTACTTGGTCAAAAAGGCATCGCCTCCAAGATGCCGGAATCACTGGTCTAGGGTAGCCCAAAGAAAAGTCACAAAGTAGAGTTGGGCCGCCTAGCTGTGATGCCACTTGCTGTATGTCCAGGTTAGTAATGGCAGTACCATATGCCTGAACATTGGGGTCCATGGCCTGTGCACTGGCCAATTCAGGAATATCGATGCCACCCTGAATATGATGTATTGTCGGTTTGGACAGTACTTTAGCGACGAGATTGTTTTTCTCTGAGACATGGGACACATCAGTCATGAATTCAAAAATGTATGACAAGTAACGCTGCTGACTGGCCGGCCATGGGTCCATTATTTACTGAAGGCAAAAATGAGTGGCTTATGGTTCATAAAAGCAATGAAATGCTTACCCACTAAAACATATTGGAAGTGTTGTGTGGCTAGATACAATGCCAACAGCTCTTGATCAAATGTGCTGCATTTTACCTCCGATGGCCGTAGGTGTTGGCTAAAGAAAGCAAGGGATTGGCAATGGCCATTGATGGACTGTTCAAGAACTGCACCCAAGGCGTCAGTGGTGAGTGCCAGGGCAGTGCTGGGATTAGGATATGCGAGCATCACTGCGTTGGCCAGAGCACCTTTGGCAGTTGTAAATGCAAGCTCGGACTCTGTTGTCCAGTTAACGTCCCTGTGCTTCGTGGTGAGGAGCTGAAACGGTGGTCGAAGAATGTTAATGGTTGCTGGAATGACCGATGATAGAAGTTTATCATGCCCAAGAATTTCTGCAGTCCTTTAATCGTGGTAGGCTTCGGAAAAGCATGGACTGCGTCTACCTTGCCGGATAAGGGAAAGACACTCTTGACCGTGATCTTGAGCCCCAGAAAGTCGATGGTTGACTTGCCAAATTGACATTTGCTAGGTTTGATGGTAAGTCCGAATTCCTCCAGTCATTGGAATAGGTGGCGCAGGTGCAGGTGGTGATCCTGTTCAGTCTGACTGGCTGAAGATGTCATCCAAGTAGATGTAAGCGAACTCTAAATCCCTGCCCAAAGCATCCATAAGCCGCTGGAACGTTTGTGTGGCGTTCTTCAACCCAAATTGCATTCTAAGGAATTCAGAAAGCCCAAAAATGGTAATAATCGCTGTTTTAGGTATGTCATCCTTATGGACCAGGATCTGATGGCAATTGTGCAGATGGGCAGCGAAATCTTGTATTTGAGGCATAGGGTATTTGTCAGGTGTAGTTATATCATTGAGCCTACGGTAATTGCCGCAGGGTCTCTATCCACCTGTTTTCTTGGGTACCATGTGTAACGGTGATGCTCAAGGACTGTTGGAGCGCTGAATGATACCCAATTCTTCCATTACAATAAATTCTGCCTTTGTCTGCCGAGCTTATCAGGCTGAAGTCGACGAGCCCTGGTGTAAATCGGTGGGCCTGAGGTGATGATGTAATGAGACACACCATGGGCCGTTTTGGAGGTATTGAAATTAAGAAAGAGAATACCAGGAAATTCACTGAGCAGGACAGCATAGGCGTATTTGTGCAGGGTATGTACCCTGAGTTGGAAAACTCTCCCTTTGCTGCATACCTTCTTTGGCTTGGCTTCGCGGACGAAGATTTATGGAGGGGGTAAAAAGTCCACGTCAGCTGCAGGCTCGTTTGTGGCTGACAAGTCCGATGCGGGACAGGCAGACACGATTGCAGCGGTTGCAGGGGAAAATTGGTTGGTTGGGGTTGGGTGTTGGGGTGAGGTGGGCTCTGCGGTCTTCTTCAAAGGAGGTTGCTGCCCGCCAAACTGTGAGGCGCCAAGATGCACGGTTTGAGGCGTTATCAGCCCACTGGCGGTGGTCAATGTGGCAGGCACCAAGAGATTTCTTTAGGCAGTCCTTGTACCTTTTCTTTGGTGCACCTCTGTCACGGTGGCCAGTGGAGAGCTCGCCATATAACACGATCTTGGGAAGGCGATGGTCCTCCATTCTGGAGACGTGACCCATCCAGCGCAGCTGGATCTTCAGCAGCGTGGACTCGATGCTGTCGACCTCTGCCATCTCGAGTACTTCGACGTTAGGGATGTAAGCGCTCCAATGGATGTTGAGGATGGAGCGGAGACAATGCTGGTGGAAGCGTTCTAGGAGCCGTAGGTGGTGCCGGTAGAGGACCCATGATTCGGAGCCGAACAGGAGTGTGGGTATGACAACGGCTCTGTATACGCTTATCTTTGTGAGGTTTTTCAGTTGGTTGTTTTTCCAGACTCTTTTGTGTAGTCTTCCAAAGGCGCTATTTGCCTTGGCGAGTCTGTTGTCTATCTCATTGTCGATCCTTGCATCTGATGAAATGGTGCAGCCGAGATAGGTAAACTGGTTGACCGTTTTGAGTTTTGTGTGCCTGATGGAGATGTGGGGGGGCTGGTAATCATGGTGGGGAGCTGGCTGATGGAGGACCTCAGTTTTCTTCAGGCTGACTTCCAGGCCAAACATTTTGGCAGTTTCCGCAAAGCAGGACGTCAAGCGCTGAAGAGCTGGCTCTGAATGGGCAACTAAAGCGGCATCGTCTGCAAAGAGTAGTTCACGGACAAGTTTCTCTTGTGTCTTGGTGTGAGCTTGCAGGCGCCTCAGATTGAAGAGACTGCCATCCGTGCGGTACCGGATGTAAACAGCGTCTTCATTGTTGGGGTCTTTCATGGCTTGGTTCAGCATCATGCTGAAGAAGATTGAAAAGAGGGTTGGTGCGAGAACACAGCCTTGCTTCACGCCATTGTTAATGGAGAAGGGTTCAGAGAGCTCATTGCTGTATCTGACCCGACCTTGTTGGTTTTCGTGCAGTTGGATAATCATGTTGAGGAACTTTGGGGGACATCCGATGCGCTCTAATATTTGCCAAAGCCCTTTCCTGCTCACGGTGTCGAAGGCTTTGGTGAGGTCAACAAAGGTGATGTAGAGTCCTTTGTTTTGTTCTCTGCACTTTTCTTGGAGCTGTCTGAGGGCAAAGACCATGTCAGTAGTTCCTCTGTTTGCGCGAAAGCCGCACTGTGATTCTGGGAGAATATTCTCGGCGACAGTAGGTATTATCCTATATAGTAGAATCCTAGCGAAGATTTTGCCTGCAATGGAGAGCAACGTGATTCCCCTGTAGTTTGAGCAGTCTGATTTCTCGCCTTTGTTTTTGTACAGGGTGATGACGCATACCAGCGAGTATGTTTGAAAAGTGGTGGTGTTAACTAATTTCCTCCGCTTCACGTCAACCAGCAAGTCATGAGATCTCAAAAAATCTGCACCCAAAATGGGCTGCGTGATGGAAACCAAAACGCAATCCCAATAGAATGTCACCCTTCCTATCCCAATCGTGACCCGTCGTGTGCCAAAGCTGGGAATGGAAGTCCCATTTGCAGTTTGAAGAGCCAGGTGTTGTCGCTTATGTGTCTTCTCAAAATAGGTTGGTGGCTGCAAACTGACCTCAGTGCGCATGTCTGTATTTTGAAGGTACAGGAGGCCAGAACTTGTCCCAGCTGCCGAGGTCACTACTGGCAACCTACTCTGTCGTTTCCCGCCTTTTCGTTGTGGTAGCTCTGTGGTGGGACACATTTATGGGCATTTTTTCCCCAATGGCAATGGTAAAAACACCATTCTCGTTGCCCTTCAGTACGTTCCTCCTTTTTTGTTTGAACCGTAGACAAAGGAGGCTCATAAGGCATGGGAGATGTATCCGCTGTGAATACAGGCTGTATGTGAGCTGTGTTGACATATGGTATAGTCTGTCAGCCTCTTGGGCCACGTAATGGGGACGGCAGAAATTCATGTTCGCTATTGGTATTGAGACACGACCCAGGAGTTTCGACAGGAATAGAGTCTCAAAAAGCAAGCAGTGAATAACTATCTGCTAACGTGAGCATCTCATTCAGCGGATCGGATAGATTCCTCTCACCCAGCCCCTCCATATTCAAAAGCCACATGCCGCGCTTGTCCCTGGTCAATTGCAGTGTGTCCAGGAGAAACTGGTGGAACCTGGTGTATTGGTTGTCCACTGGGACAACCAATTTGCAATAAATTCACTAATTTTAGCTGCCGTAGCAACGTCCAAAGCACCCACAATGTGCCAGAATTTAGTGTCTTCTGCCGTTGTGCCACGAAGACCAAACTGGGTTTCAGCCTGATTAAACCATACCCGAGGTTGATGGGTCCAAAAGCGAGAGAAGTGAATTCCCACCACATTAACTCTGGTGGCGGCAGCTGCTGCTGCTGTAGTTGTGCCCATGATAACTGTCGATTCAACCTTCAGCCGAATCTTGCAGTCGGAGTCACCAATTGAAGCGACTACCTGGGTAGAGCTACTAAATCAACACACATACACCAGGGTAGTCAATGCAAGACTGTTTATTTAAGTTTTACATGCTCCTTTTATATCCCTCCATCCCGGGCTTCACAGGACGGAGTGGTAACTTCACTATGTGTTTGCTGCTGATCCGCAGGGCTGACAGGTTTAAATTAAACAGTGGGGGCCCTGCACCCCCTAGAAGGAGGCCAGCAAACCAATGTGCCGTCACTCGGCATGTAGCACCGCGCATGTGCGGTCCATTAACCAGATGAGTACCTTGCGATCTGGCCTGCGGCTCCATGCATTTGCTGAAGAGCTGTACTGGTGACGGTTCATGTACACCTGCTCAGCCCGCAACATGGTTGCTACAAGGTTATCGTTTCAGATGAGATGAGCGCGTCTGGCCCATGCCTGTTGACTTTAAAAGACTGAGATCAATGAAATAATGCAGAGTTGTGGTGGGGATGGAGAGAGTGGATGTTGCAAGATGTTCCCTTGGCTGGAAAGTGCTGGAAATGATGCAAGGAGAAGCTTCTCATGTGTCGGGCTTATGAGGAATTGTGTGAGGGAACAAGAATTGGGACTTGCTTCAACTTGTTCACAGCCTTAAACTACCTGTTAACGGCTTAAAGAACCTTAATTATGTGTGTAATGGTTGCACATTTTGTGTACAATAGTTGCAGAGCAACTGACCATCCTGATTTATCCATTTTTAAATTGAAAAAATTTTAGACATACAGCACTGTAAGGCCAATTCAACCCTACGAGTCCTTGCTGCACAATTTACACCCCATTAACATTCAGAATCAGAATTTATTGACATGAACAAGCATGAAATTCGGTGTTTTTTGCAGCAGCGTCCATGGTGCAAACATTCAGATTATGAACCATCTTATAACAATAATATATATAAAAAAAAAGTTGTGCACGAAAAGTAAGGCAGCATCTTTGATCATTGATTTTTCAGAAACCTGATGGCAGTGGGGAAGAAGCTGCCCTTGAGCCGTTGATTTCTCGTCTTTAGGCTCTTGTACCTTTTTGTCCGATGGTAGGAGAGTGAAGAAGTCATGGCCTGGGTGATGGGGGTCTTTAAGGATCGAGGCTGCTTTTTTAAGACAGCGCCTCATGTAGATGTCCTCGATGGAGTGGTCTGGTGCCTGCGATGTCGCAGGCCGAGTTAACAACCCTCTGGAGTTTATTCTTGTCCTGAGATTTGGCTCCTCCATACCAGACAGTGATGCAACTGGCCAGAATGCTCTCTACAGTACACCTGTAAAAGTTTTTAAGAGTCTTCGGTGACATACCGAACCTCCTCAAGCACCTCACAAAGTATAGCTGCTGGCAGCCCAGTACATTTTGGAAGGGTGGGAGGAAACCAGAGCCATTAGAGAAAACCCAGAAAGACAACGGGAGAACATACAAACTCCTTACGGACTGAGTGGGATTCGAACCCAGCTCCGGTCCCGATCACTGGCACTGTAAAGGTGTTGCGCAGCATTTCGCTGATCAATGCTGAGGAGCTCAAGACCAATATAGGAAATGCCTGTCAGCAGCATGAGACATCTGTAAACCCCAAATTAAGGGTGTCTGCTAGAGTTATGCCAGTGTGCATGATAACAGACATAGAAGAAGAAGCCTCGGATCTCTTTCAGGGCTCGCTTGGTTATGGATATCTCAGCTTCTTGAGTGAGATTCCATATATCAACTGAGCAATGCAAGCTTGCAATTAAAGAGTGTGTGGTTTGAAATACATTGGGTATGAAGTTTTTTAAAAACTTGTTTTTTTTTAAATTTCAACATACAGTAACAGGCATTTTCAACCCACAAGCCCATGCCACTCCAAATACACCCAATTGACCTTCATCCCTGTATAATTTGAACAGTGTAAGCAAATTGGAGCACTGGGAGAGAAAACCCACGCAGACACAGGGAGAATGTACAAACTTCTTACAGACAGCGCCGGATTTGAACCCTGGATCCAGTCACTGGCGCTGTAACAGCTTTGCACTAATTGCTACTCTAACCTGGCTGCCCTAGTTATTCCCTTGGTCTGAACTGAGTAAAGAATGGAGCTCCACACCTGCCAAAATCTCATCCCCTGCGGGTGTCTGATGCAGAGATTGGGGAGGAATGAACCAACGATGATACTGAAGGGGGTATTTACAGCTTCGAAATGCCAGACATTTCGGCTTCTTATGTTGGAACAAGGTGGTTCCCAATGTATGCATCCAGTCATCCCATTTCACACTCTGTTACAAGCTGGAGTGCAAGGACAGTGCCATTCATAATGTTTGGGACAAAGACACTTTTTTCCTTTATTTGCCCCTGTGCTCCACAGTTTTAAATTTGTAATCAAACAATTCACATGTAATTAAAGTGGACATTCCAGATTATATTCAAGGTTATTTGTGTACATTTTGGTTTGACCATGTAGAAATTACAGCACTTTTTATACATAGTCGTTTCCCCCCCCCCCCCCCCCAACCATTCAGGACACCATAATGTTTGGGACATTTGGCTTCACAGGTGTTTGTGAGTACTCAGGTATGTTTAATTGATTCATTGGTGCAGGTATAAGAGAGCTAGACTTGCTTCTAAGCTTTTGATCACTTTTGGAGGCTGTAGTTGCCATTTGTAACCGCACTGATTCACCACAGCTTACAAACAAATAAAGAATACACTCACTCGTTTCTTTCAGCACACCATGCAGTCGACTTTCTTCTATTATTCACTTGACACAACATTGCATTCTTCAACTCCGCAAACACCAGCCAACTAAACTCCTCTGACCTTCTCATTGGATCACTACCACTTGAGTGATCCTGACACTCTCACTGTCCTGCATCCGAGATTCATCAGCTGTATACTAATGCTTAACACACTCGCGCACATATGCTATTACCCCACGCGTCGCATCACTTACATCATCAGTGGCGGCCACACCACTCCAAATGAAGTTAAATTTGAGTCCGCAACACATTTTTCAACATCAGGACCAGAGTTGTGCCAATTAAAGTCTAAGAAGCCATTATGAGGCTGAAAAACAAGAATAAAACGGTATTAGCCATTGCCCAAACCTTATGATTACTAATCAATAATCTGGAACATCATTAAGAAGAAAGAGGGTTCTAATGAGCTCAGTAATCATAAAGGGACTGGTATTCCAAGGAGGACCTCCTTGTCATATTCTGTATGACAGAATAATATTCATCACACATATGTCCAACAGATCAGAAACACTCTTCAGGAGGCAAATGTGGATGTGTTAATGATTACTGTCCACAGAAGACTTCATGAACAGAAATACAGAGGATATACTGAAAGAGGCAAATCATTAGTTAGCCACAGAAAGGATGGCCAGATTACAGTTTGACAAGAAGTATTTGGAAGAGCCCGCAGAATTCTGGAGAAAGGTCTTGCGGACAGATGATTCCAAGATGAACCTGTATCAGAGTGATGGCAAGAGCAAAGAGTGGAAGCGTAAGGCCCAAGATCCAAAGTATAACAACCTTGTCATTGATTGCATCGTTGGTGACATACCAAATCTAATCAAACTCCTCACGAAGTATAGCCGTTGGTGAGCCGCCTTCATGATTGCATCAACATGATTGCATCCAAAACAGATGCTCAGAGATGTTGGCACCCAGAAATTTGAAGTTCTTGACCCTCTCTACGCTGACCCCTCGATGAGATTGTTCTCCTCACTCTCTCCTGAAGTCCACAATCAGTTTCTTGGTTTTGCTAACATTGAGTGAAAAGTTGTTGCTGTGACACCTCTCAACCAGCTGATCATCTGTGATTCTGCTGATGGCTGTGGTGTCACCGGAAAATTTGTCGATGGCATTTGAATTGGGTCTAGCCACACAGTCACGTGCATGTAGTGAGTAGAGCAGTGGGCTAAGCACGGATCCTTAAGATGCACCTGTGTTGATCGTCAGTGAGAAGGAGGCATTGTTTCCAATTCATATTGTATGTGGTCTTCAGATGAGGAAGTCAAGGATCCAGTTTTAGAGGGGGGTGGAGAGGCCCAGGTTTTGGAGCTTGTTGACCAGCACTGAGGAATAGTGTTGAAGGCTGAGTTGTAGTTGATGAAAAGCAGCCATATGTACAAGTTGCTGTTGTCTCATTGATCCAGAGCTGATTGGGGTGCCAGTGATGTGTCTGCTTGGAGCGAATGTGATGGTGGGTGAATTGCAAAGGGTCCTGATCTTTACTTCAGTACATAGCCAATCCTAGCTATGACCAATTTCTCAAGCATTTTATCACATTAGACGTGAGTGCTCCTGGACGATAGTCATTGAGGCAGCTCACTTTGATGACTGGTGCCTTTTTGAAGCAAGTGAGAACCTCTGAATGCAGCAATGAAAATGACATTGCTGAACTGTTGAACTGTGCAGGTTGGAGCTCTTATTATTGTGCTTCACACGAGCAGCTGACGAAGGGATATCTGCCTGCATCGAGCATCTGAACAGATGGGTCAGGGGTGGTCCAATCTGCCTGCCAGTCAGATTGTGGCTGATCTGAGCGACTCCTCTGCTTCATACTCCCATCTACTTTTCACCCCCTTGCTCATCAAGAATTTGTTTCCCTCTCCCTTATAGGAACAAAACACCTTGTAGAAAATAGTTCTCAGACCCTCTGAGGGAAAGTTTGCTTCATCAGTGTCAAAATGGGCAGGCCCTCATTTTTAAACAGTGCTTCCCTCCAAACCCCGCCCCCCCCCCACCCACCCCCAGCCCCCAAGTTTGTGGAATCTTTCACAAAAAAGAATCATAGGTTCTGTATCTCACCCTGTTCAGATGCTTCTGGGTTCAGTTTTTTGAGGGCCGTCGGATACATCACCTACCCATGACAGGTGATAGTCTTGTGTAGCCTTGCCACACTGCTTCCTGTATGTGTCCTTCTCCACTCTTTGCCTTGAAGGAACTTCATTCAAGTACATCAAAACAGGAACAGGAGTCGTCCATCTTGCCCACCATTCAATAAAATCATGACTGCTCTGGCTGCGGACTCAGCTCCACCTACCCACCTGTTCCTCATAACCCTTAATTCCCCTACTGTTTAAACATCTATCTCATTGTGTCCTAAATCCATTTAATGAGGTAACCCTAATGTTCCTTGGGCAGAGAATTCCCTGGGAGAAGCAGTTCCTTCTCTTCTCCATCCTAAACCTATTTTCACTCACCCCCTTAACCTTGAGGCTAGTTCTGGTCTCACCTACCAGTGGAAATTATTTTACTCATTTCAATTTTTAAATTTAGACATACAGCATGTCAACAGGGCTTTTTAGCCCACGAGTCCGTGATGCCCAATTTACACCTAATTAACCTACACCCCTGGTACGTTTTCAATGGTGGGAGGAAACCGGAATCCTTGGGAAAACCCACGCAGACGCGGACAGTGTGGAATTTGAAGCCCAGTCCTGATCGCTAGTGCTGTAAAGGAATTCTACAAACTGCTATGCCAACCATGGCATCTAAGTCTTTAGCCCCTTTTCCACTGGCATCCCAGTTGATTGGCTGTGGAGTGTCATTTCCACTGGGCCACCCTTAATTGGGACACTAATTGCTTTTCTACTGAACACACTCATCCCTGGGGATCAGAATGTTCCACCTTCAACTGGAAACAGGTGATTTTCTGCTGTACCTTTTCCACCAGTTTTTATCAGAACACTGGCATCAGCAAATGCGGGGATATGAGTGGGATAGAGGCGATTAATGCCCAGCGTGAAATGATGTCATTTGACGCCGGCGTTCAGACAGCATTCCTTTTCCACTGGACCCTGTACCATTAAATTCCCAGTTAATTCCAGGACGGGGTGCCAGTGGAAAAGGGGCTGATATCTTTATCCCTTTCATAATTTTAAACATTTCTCAAAGATCCCCTTTCATCCCCTCTAAATTCCAGCGAGTACAGTCCCACTCGACTCGATCTCTCCTCATGACCTAAACCTCTCATCTTCAGAATCAACCTGGTGACCCTCCTTTGCACTGCCTCCAAAGCCAGTATATTTGGTTAACTTAATTTAGAAAGCTGATGAGCAGGGAGTAATGGCAAAAGTGATTTTTATTTCCTTGTAGAGTCTTTTTCCTGGGATGCAAACAATGAGAGAGCAGAGGTTTAAGATAAGAGGGAGATTACAAAGCAAGTTTTTTAAAAACACATACATAGGTGCCTGGAACCAGAAGGAGCCCCTCCCTGTCTCTCTCTTTCCTTATCCCTCTGTCTCCTTTCCTCCAGCTCCCCACTTTCCTTTACCCTCTTCATTCGGAGCTATCCATTCCCTCTATCATATAACAATATAACAATTGCAGTACAGAAACAGGCCATCTCAGCCCTTCTAGTCCATTCCAATCTAAGTGATCTCCTCTAGTCCGACGTATCTGCATTTTGCCCTTCCTGAAATGACAAAATTGACTTTGCTGAGACCACCTCTTCCGGAATCTCATTCCACTCATCCACCACTCTCCGAGTGAAGAAGTTCCCCCTCATGTTACTTCTAAACTTTTGCCCCCTAACTCTTAACTCGTGATCTCTTGTTTGAATCTTACCTACCCTCAAGGGGAAGAGTCTATTCACATCTACTATATCCATCCTTCTCATAATTTTATATACCTCCATCAAATTCCCCCCCCCCCAACCTTCTACGCTCCAATGAATAAAGACCTAATCTACTCAATCTTTATTTGTAATTAGATTCTGAAATCCAGGCAACATTTTAGTAAATCTCCTCTGAACCCTCTCTACCTTTTTTCTCCTGACCCCTCCCACCCATATAACCATATAACAATTGCAGTTCAGAAACAGACCATCTTGGCCCCTCTAGTCTGCACCGATTTAAGTGATTTCCTTTAGACCCACCTACCTGCTCCCTGTCCATGACCCTCCAACCCCCTTACATCCATGCACTCATCCAACTTCTCTTAAATGGCAAAATTAACTTTGCTGCAACCACCTCTTCCGGAAGGCCATTCCACTTAGCCACCACTCTCTGAGTGAAGAAACTACCTCTCATGTTACTTCTAAACGTTTGCCCCCGACCCTTAACTTATGACCCCTCGTTCCAAATCTCACATACCCTCACGGGAAAGAGCCTATTCACATCTACATATGACCTCTGACTTGTTAAGCCTGTGCTCCTCCCCTGCCCTTTTCTCCCTCCTCTCCACACCTCTCCCCTCCCCCACCATTTTATTTATGCACCTGCCTGCTTTTTGCCTCATATCTTGACAAAGGCCTTTACTACCTTTTGATGCTGCGTGACCTGCTAAGTTTCTCCAGCACTTTTTGTGTATTTCAAGACAATCACAGCATCAGCAAACAGGGAGAGTCCATGCTGCCTCTCAGTCACCCCACTAATCCTGTTGCTCTACAACCCATCCTCCTACCTGATTCTCCTGCCAGCAACTCACAGATGCACCAGCTCATGCTGCATGGTAACAGTCCCTTGAGGACATGAGCCCACATTGTCCAAATACACCCATGTGACCAATCCTGTTGCAGTTGTAGGTGAGGCCTTATTTGGAGTATTGTGGTCAGTTTTTGGTCTCTGTGCTGTAGGAAAGATGTCGTCAAGCTGGAGAGGGTGCAGAGATTTACAAAGATGTTGTCAGGACTCAGGCCTGAACTACAGGGTGATGTTGAGCAGGTTAGGACATTATTTCTTGGAGCACAGGAGTTTCTGGGGTGATCTCATAGAGGTGTACAAAATCATGAGAGGAATAGATAGGGTGAATGCAGAGTCTTTTGCCCAGAGGAGGAGAATTGGTAACCAGAAGACACAGGTTTAAGGTGAAGGGGGAGAGATTTAACAGGAACCTGAGGGGTAACTTTTTTTTTACACAGAGGGAAGTGGGTGTATGGAACGGGCTGCTGGAGGAGGTGGTTGAGGCAGGTATTATTGCAATGTTTCAGAAACGTTTTGACGGATCCATGGATAGGGTGGGTTTAGAGGGATATGGGCCAAACACAGGCAGGTGGGACCAGTGTGTGTGGGAGAGTTTGGGCACCATGGGCAAGTTGGGCCAAAGGAACTACTTCCACACCATGAGACTCCATCGGGCGTACAGAGTACTTTTCTATCTGGAGTAAACCACCAGCATTTATGATGGTTCCACTGACAGAAATAACTCGCTTTCTAATTAACTGATTACAGGTATATTAAAAATAATGATCTGTCAGTGATTCATTTGGTTTTATTTACTCTGGAATGTGCCAGTGTGTGGTAAACAATGGAGTGCCCTTTGAAACTGGCAGTCAATGGAAACATGTTGAGTACTGGTGAGCCATGGCTAACTGTGCTCCTGTCTCTACCTTGGCAGTGCTGTGTGCAGAGCGAGTGGGCCAGATGACGAAAACCTACAGTGATATCGATGCTGTCACACGTCTGCTGGAAGAGGCAAGTGCTGCTTGGTCATTTAGAAACTTCTTGGATTACTGAGGTGAAATTATGATTGGTTACTGTCATGTTATAGAATATTCAAGCACAGTACAGGCCCTTCGGTCCACAATGTTGTGCTGACCTCTTCCACAACGATCCAATCCTATCTCACACTCATAACCCTCTATTTTTCTTACATCCATGTGCCTGTCTAAGAATCTTTTGAATGTCCCTATTGCACCAGCCTTCACCACTATGCCTGGCCAAGCATGTACTCCAAGCATGCTTTTTGCCTTCAATTTTTGGGTGGTCTCAGTCTGGCAGTGCAACCCTTTTCAATTTGCCACTCCATTCTCATGGCAACATGTCTGTCCATGGTCTCACACACTGCCAGACTGAGACCACCCGCAAAATGGAGGAACAGCACCTCATATTCCGTTTGGGTACCCTCCAACCAGATGGCATTAATATTGACCTCCATTTTCTGTCAGCCTCCCCCACTCCACCATCTCTCCCTTTTCTCTATCCCTACATTTCCTTCTTTCCCTAGCTCCTCTCTCTCCCCCTCCCTTTCTCTGTCTCTTCCTCAGATCTATCTTCACAGAGCCACACCCCTCCCCCCCCCTCCACGATCAATTCTCACTTCTCCTGGCTCCTTGGCCATTGACCTGTGCTCCTCCCCCTGCTCCTTTCTTCCGCCTCCCCCTGCCTTTATATCCAGGCACCACCTTGCCTTTTCCTCATACCTTGAGGAAGGGCTCAAGCCCGAAATATCATTAATATTATCTTTATCTCATATGGCCGCTGGAAGGCCTGCTGAGTTTCTCCAGCATTTCTCTTTTCGATAGTGTATAATGAGCACTCATTCTTCGCTGTTAATTCCTTCCCACACTGCTTTCCCTCTCCTTTCTCAGCCTCTATCCCTTAAAACTTGTCTCAATGTTCCTTTAATGAATTTATCTTTTTTTGCTCAAATCAAGATGCCTTGTTTTTAAGGAACAATGTTGATTACTTGGTCAGTAGAGTGTTTCTCCAGACCACAGTGCATACACATACACTGCACAAGATAATCACCTGAATACATAGAGTACAAAATAAATATATAACGATTTTAGGATGATTTAGTCAGTTACAGGGATACCGTTCATTAATCTCACAGCCTGTGAGTAGAAGCCTTTCCCCAGCCTGGCAGTCCTGACTTTGATGCTCCTGTTTCTCCTTCCTGTTGGTGCTGACTCAAAGATACTGTGTGCTGGAGGAAGGGGAGCTCTATAATTCTTTAAGTCCTATTTAAGCAATGCTCCCTGTGAATGTCGTCACTGGAGGAAAGGGAGACCCCAGTGATCTTCTCAGCTGTTTTGATGATCCTCTGTAGTCAGGATAGGGGCCAGTAGCCTTGCCCTCCTTAACCTCCTTAAGAAGTGTAGGTGCTACTGCACTTTCCTGATTAATGAGGAGGTGTTGTGGGTCCAGAATAGATCGACCATTATAGGTACATCAAAGAACTTCATACTCTCCACTCTCTGTGCATGATGGAACCATTGATGTGTAATGGAGAATGGTTGACCTTCGTCCTCCTGAAGTCCACAATCATCTCCTTTTTCTTGTCCACATTGAGACTCAGGTTGTTCTGGTACTGTCTGACAAGCCTTTCAACCGCCTCTCTGTAGGCCAACTCACTTTCGTCTCTGATGAGGCCGACTGCTGATGTATCACCTGCAAACATGATTAATCTCACAACCTATGGGAAGAAGCTATTTTGCATCCTGGCAGTCCAGGTTTTGATGCTCTTGCCCTTTTCCCTGGGTGCAGAAGTGACTGCCCAGGGCTGCTAGAGTTGGGGCAAAAGGAGTTCATGTACCATTTTTTCTTGTTCAGATGCACCCAAGGATTCAGAACTCAGTGAGTGACCCCTACAGAGTGACCAAGTTTAGGAAGCATCTGGTGGGAGGTCCACAGTTTGAGTCTCAGAGTTGCTGTGGAATCCTGGTCTATACAGAGCAAGCACAAACCCGTGGCCTGTGGCCCAGACTGTCGATGTAGCTGGGAGTTGTGAAATCGAGAAAAGTGAACTGGAAGACATCCGCCCTGAGGTAATCTGCCAGCTGTTGCTGTTTTAGCTCTCCCACAAGGGTTGGGTACAGGGCCAGGCAGCAGGTGGCCATCAGTGGCCCATGGCCACTTCACACATTGTGGGCAAAGTCTCACTCTTTTGCCAGGAAGGATTCCATTGGTTTCCAGGATGTCCAAATGGGAGAATTGACTGAAATAGGTTTAGAACATAGATCATTCCAGCATAGTACCATCCCTTCCCACCCCCCCCAACAATGTTGTGTTGACCTCTGTTAACCTACTACACAACAATCTAACCCTCCCCTACCTTCCATACCCATAATCCTCTATTTAATTCCATCCTTGTGTCTATCTAAGTCTTTAAAATGTCCCTTTTGTACCAGCCTTCACCAACCATCATTGATTTTTTTCATTCCCACCCACCCCCTCCAGACTGTACCACTCCCAAACACAGAAGGGACAGTGCTCAGTGGTGGGATGAAACTGAATCTCAGGAGAGGCTCACCCAGTCACAAGGAAAGCGTACAAGCTCCACACAGATAGCACTTGGTGGTGCAGGCTATGGATAAAGTACAAAAACCATGCAGAGAAATATATCATTATAAACATTAGTGCAAGGCATCATCCTTTACCAATGAGAGGGCCACTTATGAGTCTGATAGCAGCAGAAAAGAACTCTCATGTTTCATGTTTACACATGTGTGTCCTCTGCCCAATGGGGTAAGGGGGGGGGAAGAGAAGGTGGGTGGGGTAGAACAGGGGGAGATGTAGGCAGAGTCAATGGAGGGGACGAGGGAGGAGTGGGCAGTCGATGGACGGGACAAGGGAGGCGTGGACAGAGTCAATAGAAATGACAAGGGAGTCGATGGAGGGGTCAAGGGAGGTGTAGACAGAATCGATGGAGGGGACAAGGGAGGTGTGGACTGAGTCAATGGAGGGGACGAGGGAGGTGTGGATGGAGTCGATGGAGGGGACAGGGGAGGTGTGGATGGAGTCGATGAAGGTTTGGAAATTTTAGATTGAGGGAATCAGAAAACCATTGAACACATTTGTATAAAGACCATAGGATTTTGGAGCAGAGTTTGGCCATTTAGTCTGCCCTGCCATTTGAATCATGCCTGATGTATTTTTCCTTTCAGCCCCATTCTCCTGCCTTCTGCCTATGCTCTTTGACACACTGATTAATCAAGAACCTATCAACCTCTGCTTTAAAACTATGAAATGACTTGGTCTCCACAGCTGCCTGTGACAACAAATTTTACAGATTTACCACTCGGCTAAGGAAACTTCTCATCTCTGTTCTAAAGGGATGTCCTTTTATCCTGAGGCTGTAACCTCTGGTCGTAGATTCTCCACTCAAGTCAAGACTGAGGATGGAAAGGTTTATGTCCTGGGATGTGTGTCCTTTCCCCTCGCTCTTTCTGCTTTGGCATGCAGCTGAGAAATGTCCACTTGGATTATCATTGACTTGGGCATCGTTACTCTGTCCTGGTATCTGATTAATGTGGGAGAGCAGCGGACTGGTAAGCAAAAAGGAGCATTGCATGGAGTGGGACTTGGCCAATGTACTGAGCTCTGCACTGTTGCTGCAGTGCATCAGTGAATCATTCTAAAACAGTATGGTTGCCTCTGAGTCAGGGATTCATCATTTCAGATCTGTTTCCTTGAATTCTTCTGTGACCTACAGACCGTGTCTTGGCCCAGTCCTGCATTGTTTTACGAAATGGAACACCTTGGCTTCAGTTGTCAATTAAAGATGCAAAGGTTGAAGGAAAGAGCATGTGATTCTCTTGTGCGAGTTGCAAACATGGAGAGGCTGGAGGGATTCGGTGGATCAGGCAGCATCAGCGTGGACACTTGGCATATGCGCTTGCTGAGGAGCAAAAGGGGTGAAGATCCCATTGTCAAGATCACAACAGAATGGTCAGCTTTATCAAATCATGACTGAGAATCCTAACTGGAAGCACTGACTGACCATTTCTCTCCACGGATGCTGCCTGGCCAGCTGAGTCCCTCCAGCGAGATTCCAGTGTGTGCATCTGTTGCACACCTTGATCAACGTTACTGAACCAGTCATCGAGCAACTGCAGATGGTGTCAGATTCCCGAAGAAAGCTGTACAGAGAGAAACCTGAGTCAATGTTCCAGGCCAGAGACTGTTCGTCGGAACCAGTGAAGTGAGAAATAAAAAAGTGTTTGAAGTGCAATGAGGGGGGCAACAAGAGAGAATGCAAAAGGAGGGTGGGAGGACAGAGCTTTTCCTTGGGCCATGGACCTGGGGATCTCCTGTGCCTATGCAGGTGTATGGACAAACGCCCCGGATCTCTGAAACGTATTGTTTCAATTGGGACTTCTGCAGGCTCCCAGTGTGAGATGGTTCTTGAAGGCAAGGTGCTAAGCTGAGGCCACGCGTAGATTGGAGGAACAACACCTTGTAGTCTGTCTCAGCAGTCTTCAGTCAGATGGCATCAATAGCCACCTCTAACTTTCATGCCTGCTCCTCTTCCCTGGTCTCTCTCTTCCCGATCACACTGTCTCTCTTCCTCTAGCTCCCCACTTCCTTCTCTTCCCTTACTGATACGAGCTACCCTTCATAGCCCTCTGTCCTCTCTCCTATCACAGCTTCTATCTCATTTGCCCTCCCATCACCTATGACCTCTTACCTGTGAGCTTGTGCCCCTCCCCTGGCCCTTCTCTCCTCCTCCCCCTTCCCCCACCCTTTTATTTAGGTGCCTACCTGACAGAGGGCCCAGGCCCGAAACATTGGTTACCCTTGAGTTCATATGGATACTATGTGACCTGCTGAGTTTCTCCAGCACGTTTGTGTACAGCACACGGCCCCTGCATCTGCAGATTTTCCATTTTGACTCACAAAAATATATGCTCAGTTTGGGTATGTGCAGTGGCATGAAGATATAGCCCTTGAAAGTTAGAATTTGGGGTACATGTAATCTCTGCTGTATTTAGTTATGGAGTCAGAGTTGTACAGCATGGCAACAGCTCATTGGCCAACATCCATGCTGTCTAATTTGTCCCATATCCATGTACCTGTCCAAATATGTCTAAAAGACCCAGTAAATTCCTCTCTGAAGTAGGGCACCCCTCCCTCCCCCCCCCCAAAAGATCACTGAGAGGGTCTTGCTTTCTGTTCGGGAGTAAACTGGGCTGGTGTTGCTGAAGCCTGAAGCACATTAGAGAGTAACTCTGATTAATTTTTTAAATTTAGACATACAGCACAGTAACAGGCCATTCTGGCCCATGAGCCTATGCCGCCCAATTACACCCAATTGACCTGCAGCACAGTACTCTTTTTTTTGAAGGGTGTGAGAAAACCAGAGCACCCAGA